>NC_057812.1:397760217-397764087 GCF_018294505.1 Triticum aestivum | reverse complement strand
TATTCCTCATTCTTGAAGGTATTTCCTCAAATGGACCTTTGACTCATTATTTCACTGTGCTGTGCAGAATTTTGCCAAAACTTTGAAGAAGAGACTAGACAGATCAAAACAAACTTGGACCCATCAATTCTACCGTTCAGGATGAAGCCGCCATGAACGTGCTCCGACTGGAATCTCGTCTTGCCTGCGTCGTGGATTATCTGGCCCGACTGAAGGTTGCGGTTTCCCGAGTTGACACGGCGCTCTGGCTGAAGCAGAGGTTCCATAATGACCTCGAGTCTCTGATGACTCGACTCAATGAGATCCCCGGCCAAGTGCAAGCATGGAAGAAGTCCTCCACCCGATGTGGTGCTGATGTGGCTCTGTGCCTGGTTCGTGTCCACTACAAGGAGGCCAAGGAAGAGAACCTGTCAGTGCTCAAGGTCGCTAGCACCAAACATTGCCAGTTCCAGTCCGTCATGGAGACCTTCATTAAAGTAGCCACTCACATCACTGTCACGCCCTCGATGCGGCTATAGCTCCCACGTGTTGAGGCACGACTTAGAGACATAACCGCATTGAAAGCAATGTCGCAAGTTAGGCAATCTTCACAACATCCCATGTAACATAAATAATAAAGGGGAGATACATAGTTGGCTTACAATCGCCACGTCAATCAAAGTGCATAAATAACATTACAACATTCAAACACTCATGGCCCGACTACGGTGCCAAAATAAAAGATAACCCAACAAGCGACACGGTCCCGATCACCACAACTAGGCACCACTACTGATCATCAGGGAAAGACACGTAGTATCATTGAGAGTCCTCGTCGAACTCCCACTTGAGCTCAAGCGCGTCACGTGAGGCGAAATCATCAGGCCCTGCATCTGGTTTGGAAGTAATCTGTGAGCCACAGGGACTCAGCAATCTCGCACCCTCGCGATCAAGACTGTTTAAGCTTAATAGGAAAAACAAGGTAAATATGTGGAGCTGCAGCAAGCGACTAGCATATATGGTGGCTATCCTGTTCGCAAAAGAGAGTGAGAAGAGGAGGCAAAGCGCGAACGAGAAACTAGAGAACAACCTGCGCAAGCATTACTCCAACACCGTGTTCACTTCCCGGACTCCGCCGAGAAGAGACCATCACGGTAACTCACACTGTTGATTCATTTTAATTAAGTTAAGGTTCAAGTTATCTACAACCGGACATTAACAAATTCCCATCTACCCACAACCGCGGGCATGGCTTTCGAAAGCTCAAATCCCTGCAGGGGAGTCCCAACTTAGCCCATGACAAGCTCTCACGGTCAACGAAGGAATAGACCTCCTCCCGAGACATTCCGATCAGACTCGGTATCTCGGTTCTTCAAGACACTTCGACATGTTAAAACAAATCCAGCAACACTGCCCGAATGTGCCGACAAATCCTGATAGGAGCTGCACATATCTCGCTCTCAGGGCACACTCAGATGAGCCAGACGTCGGGTAGGCCAGCCCAGAGTTGCCCCTGGTAGCCCCGGACATTTCTCGGTTGGACCAACACTCAGAGGAGCACTGGCCCCGGGGGGTTTAAAATATGATGACCCTCGGGCTCCGGAAACCCAAGGGAAAAAGAGGCTAGGTGGCAAATGGTAAAACCAAGGTTGGGCATTGCTGGAAAAGCTTTAATCAAGACGAACTATCAAGGGGTTCCCATTATCACCCAACCGCGTAAGGAACGCAAAATCCGGGAACATAACACCGATATGACGGAAAACTAGGGTGGCAAGAGTGGAACAAAACACTAGGCGAGAGGCCGAGCCTTCCACCCTTTACCAAGTATATAGATGCATTAAGATAACAAGGCAATATAATGATATCCCAACAAGTAAATAAATGTTCCAACAAGGAACGGTCTCCAATCTTCACCTGCAACTAGCAACGCTATAAGAGGGGCTGAGCAAAGCGGTAACATAGCCAATCAACGGTTTGCTAGGACATGGTGGGTTAGAGGTTTAAAATGGCAATTTGGGAGGCATGATAAGCAAGTGGTAGGCATCGTAGCATAGGCATAGCAAAAGAGCGAGCATCTAGCAAAGCAAAGATAGTAGTGATTTCGAGGGTATGATCATCTTGCCTGCAAAGTTGTCAGAGTTGACTGGATCCTTGAAAGCAAACTCAACGGGCTCCTCGTTAGCGAACTCGTCTCCCGACTCTACCCAAACAAGACAAACAAGCAAACGGAACACAATCAACCACGTGCAAAGCTCAAACAATATGATGCAAGGATGGTATGCTATGCGGGATGCGATGCGGGATGCATATGCAAGATTTGACAAGGGATGCATGAACCTGGCCTCAACATGGAAATCCAAGTGTGCCACTGGAAAGATGAGATGAAATCGCTTGAAAACAATATAAAGAACGCCGGAATCGGAGTTACGGTTTGGAAATGGCAAGCAATTCAAATATGGCACCGGTCTGCGATTTACAGCAAGTAGCCATCTAAATGCAACAAGATGAACATGCTACAGCACCCAAACATGGCCTAATAATACATGTCAGGGATGCATTCATGAAGCTTAACAAAAGTCTAGCACTAAGCTATGGCCAGTTCATCCATTAACAGGTTCAAACAAGCATGACAAAAATGCATTTGACAAACAGATTTCAGACTTAGTGAAATTAACACTTGTCTGGAATTTCAGATCAGATAGCACTCTTCGGAGCATGAAGACTATATGCTACAGGGCCTGAACATGGCAAAGTAAAGCATGGCATGGAGCTACTCAAAGATCTTAACAAAAGTCCCTTAGTGACCTTGAGCCAAAAGGGATCAGAAAATACAATTGCAAGCATGTGAACATGGCAAAAACATAATCAGATCACAGACTTAGTGAAAACTGGAGCATGCTGAAACAGATATCAAGTAGGCATGTTTACGAGCTCGATGGACTCACTACAGAGCAAGTCATGATAGTCTAAGCACACACCCATCAAGAATACACAAAATTCAAGCTAGACATGGCAAGAACAATAGCATAGCATGCACGGATCAACTACAATATCCTCGGCAAAATTGCTAACAAGTAGACAATCTGCCCAGATTCACGAAATGACAACAGTAGAGCTCTATTGACTCAAGCTAGGGTTCTCCATAATTGCAAACAAAGACATGGATGGATAGAGCACTACAAGATTAACAAAACATCCTTACTGATCATCCTCAAAAGAGGCACGGATCACTAGGAAACAACATGAACATATGGCCATATGAGATAACCAGCTCAAGGACTTGGTGGAAATGCTAAGTCCCCGAAATCAGCATTAACAAATGCCTCACTTTGCAAGATTGTGCTAGTCACCACACACATCACAAAAATACATGGGTTGCACCTCTGGATAGATGGCAAAACATATAACAAAACACATGTGGAGCTCATGGGCATATCATGCACACAATAATCATGGCAAAAATGACAAATATCTAAATGGAGCAGCAGATCTGACAATTATCCCAAATAGCACTCTTCCAACAGCATTTCGGGCATCAAGATGTACTCAAATGAAAATGATGCAATGAGATGAAATGATGTACTCTCTGAGATGAACATTTTGATATGCTATATGCCTAAAATGGAGCTACGGATGTAGAGATACAATGCGATGAACATAGCAATTTATCTAGGGTTTCGGGCAAAAAGTCAACTCGATCCAATCTTCCACATCCAGATCCGGCGCGTACTACGAGGTTCGCTAGAAATTGGAGGTGGGCCGCCGGAGTTGGGGAAGCTCGCCGGGAACTGCGAGGACGCCGGGACGGAGAGGCCGGAGCGGGGCGGCGTCGGCGGTGGTGGTGCCGGAGGTCGCCGGGCGGCTCGGCGCCGGCGAGAGAGCGGGGCGCCG
>NC_057812.1:397752578-397759479 GCF_018294505.1 Triticum aestivum | reverse complement strand
ATATAGGCATAGAGGGAGCTAGGAGAGTCCAAATGAGGTGCGGTTTTCGGTCACACGATCGTGATCGAACACTCTAGATGATTGAGAGGGTTTTGGTGGGTTTTGGGCCAAATTGGAGGGGTGTTGGGCTGCAAAACACACGAGGCCTTTTCGGTCCCTCGGTTAACCGTTGGAGTATCAAACGAAGTCCAAATGATACGAAAGTTGGCAGGCGGTCTACCGGTAGTAAACCAAGGCCGCTTGGCAAGTCTCGGTCCAATCCGGAAATGTTTAATCCCCACACATGAAAGAAAGGTCGAAATGACCACCGGAGGAGAATGAAGCATGAGACGAACACGTATGCAAATGCAATGCACATGATGACATGATATGAGATGCATGACAACGATAATAACACACGGAGACAAAAACCCGAACCCGAGAAAATAAAATAACTTAAGGCCGGAAACGGCAAGAGTTGGAGTACATATTGGGTAAATCACATCCGAGGTGTTACAACACTCCACCACTATGAAAGGATCTAGTCCCGAGATCTAGGACTGAAAGAACGCCGGGTACTCAGAACAGAGGTGATCCTCGCGTTCCCAGGCAGCTTCACGATCGGAATGGTGTGACCACTTGACTTTGAGGAATTTGATTGACTTGTTGCGAGTCTTGCGTTCAGTCTCTTCAAGAATAGCAGCTGGGTGCTCACGATAAGAGATATCTTCTTGGAGCTCAATGTCCTCGAAGTTGACGGTGCAGTCAGGAGTCTTGAAGCACTTTCGAAGCTGAGAGACATGGAACACATCATGAACATTTGCAAAGTTTGAAGGAAGCTCGAGTTGATAGGCGAGATCGCCTCTCTTGCTGACAATCTTGAAAGGTCCCACGTAGCTAGGGACAAGCTTCCCTTTGATACCGAAGCGACGAGTACCTTTCATAGGAGAGATGCGGAGGTAAACATGATCTCCGATCTCGAAAGCCAAATCACGGTGCTTACTATCATAGTAGCTCTTCTGGCGGGATTGGGATGCTTTGAGGTTATGTCGAATGACTATGCACATTTCCTCTGCCTCTGTGATTAAGTCATTTCCGGGAAGCTGACGTTCACCAGTTTCGGACCAGTTGAGAGGGGTACGGCACTTCCTGCCATACAGAAATTCAAATGGGGCCTTGCCCGAACTTGCTTGAAAACTGTTGTTGTAGGAGAATTCAGCATAAGGAAGACAATCCTCCCACTTCATGCCGAAGGAGATCACACAAGCCCTGAGCATATCTTCAAGAATCTGATTGACACGCTCGACTTGACCGCTAGTTTGAGGATGGAAAGCTGTACTGAAGCGGATGTTGGTGCCCATGGCCTTCTGAAAAGAATCCCAAAACTTGCAGGTAAAGATGTTGCCACGGTCTGAAGAGATCACTTGTGGAATACCGTGTAGAGAGACAATCCGAGAGGTATAGAGTTCCGCCAATTGAGCTGCAGTGATTGACTCTTTGATAGGCAGAAAGTGAGCCACTTTGGTGAGTTTGTCGATGACAACGAATATATCATCATTGCCACGCTTGGAGTTTGGAAACCCAGTCACGAAGTCCATCTCAATGTGGTCAAACTTCCATTCTGGAATGGCAAGAGGTTGGAGGAGACCAGCTGGCCTTTGGTGTTCTGCCTTCACTCTTCTGCAGACATCACACTCATTCACGAATTGAGCAATCTCGCGCTTCATTCGAGTCCACCAATAAGCCTGCTTGAGGTCCTGATACATCTTTGTGCTCCCAGGGTGGATGGAGAGGAGAGAATTGTGAGCCTAGTTCATGATCACTTTACGAAGGTCACCTTTGGGCATGACAATACGATCCTCGAAGAAGAGAGTATCCTTGTCATCAAGGCGGTAGCACTTGTACTTGGGTTGACTCTTGGCAATCCCAGTCTTCACCTTTTTCACCATAGCATCAAGAAGCTGGGCTTGGCGAATCTGGTCTTCCAAGGTAGGAGGGACTTGAAGGTTGGCGAGGAAACCTTGAGGAACAACGTGCAGATTAAGTTTGCGGAAAGCTTCACAAAGCTCGGGTTGATAAGGCTTGAGAATCAGACTGTTGCAATAAGCCTTCCTGCTCAATGCATCAGCAATCACATTGGCCTTGCCTGGAGTATACTCGATACTCAGATTATACTCTTGAATCATTTCGACCCATCGAGTCTGCCTGAGGTTGAGATTAGGCTGAGTGAAGATGTACTTGAGACTCTTGTGGTCAGTGAAAATGTCCACTTTCCTTCCCAATAAGAGATGTCTCCAAGTCAAAAGAGCATGCACAACTGCCGCCAACTCGAGGTCATGAGTGGGGTAGTTCTTCTCGTTGGGCTTCAACTGGCGAGAGGTATAAGCAACAACTTTCTTCTCTTGCATCAACATTGCGCCAAGACCTTGGAGAGAGGCATCACAAAAGACCTCGTACGGCTTGGATTCATCAGGCGGAGTCAGAACTGGAGCGGTGACCAATTTCTCTTTCAAAGTGTTGAAAGCAATGTCACACTACGGAGACCAAACGTACTTGACATGCTTCTGGAGAAGATTTGAGAGAGGCTTCGCGATCTTAGAAAAGTTTTCAACGAATCTTCGGCAGTAGCTTGCGAGACCGAGGAAGCTACGGAGTTGCTTCACGTTCTGAGGAGGTTCCCAATTCACAATTGCAGACACCTTCTCAGGATTCACCGCAAGGCCCTTGGCAGAGATGATATGATCAAGATAAAGAACCTCATCGAGCCAAAATTCGCACTTGGAGAACTTAGCGTTGAACTGATGTTCCCTCAGCTTATCGAGTACCAAACGCAAGTGCTTGGCATGATCTTCCTTGTTCTTCGAGAAAACCAGAATGTCGTCGAGATAGACCAAAACGAAGTCATTGGTGTAGGCGTTGAAGATGAAGTTCATCATGCGAGAGAAATTCGTAGGAGCATTGACGAGGCCAAAAGACATGACAGTGTATTCATATGAACCATAGCTTGTCCTGAAAGCCGTCTTGGGAATATCTTGCTCACGGATTCGAATTTGATGATAACCCATGCGGAGATCAAGCTTGGAGAATACTTGGGCACCTTTAAGTTGTTCGAACAGCTCATTGATGTTGGAAGTGGGTATTTGTTCTTGATGGTCTTCTTGTTCAATGGACGGTAATCAACACAAAGTCGGTCCGTTCCATCCTTCTTCTTCACAAAAAGAACACCACAACCCCACGGAGAAGAACTAGGCCGGATGAGACCCATTCTCTCTTGAATATCAAGTTGCTTCTTCAGCTCCTTCAACTCTATAGGTCCGAGCTTGTAAGGACGCTTGCACACTGGTTATGTGCCAGGCTCAAGATCAATAACGAATTCAACTGGCCGGTGCGGAGGCATTCCTGGAAGCTCTTCTGGAAAGACGTCTTGATATTCGCAAACGACTGGAATTTGCGAGATAGCATCCAGTTCACCCTTCTCATTGAGAGAAAACAGACGGACGGTATCATCACGAGCGGCAAAGACAATTACATCCTCAGACGAATGAGTCAATTGAATCTGCCTGGCTGCACAATCAAGATGCGCCTTGTGCTTAGAAAGCCAATCCATTCCGAGAATAAGATCAATATCCGAGTTACCAAGAACCACCGGAGAAGAGAGAAACTTGTAATCGCCCAACGTGATAGTAACATCCGGGGCCATAGCGCTTGCATTCATGAATTTACCCGGAGAAACAACAGATAGCTGTCTAGGCAAATCTTGTAAAGGCAACTCATGCTTAGAAACAAATGGTCTCGAGATGAAACAATGCGATGCACCAGTGTCAAAAAGAACTTTAGCAGGAATATCATTAACATGAAGGTTACCCATGATGACATCTGACGAGTCCTCTGCCTGAGCTGCATTCATCAAGTTGACCTTGGCGGACTTGGTGTTATGCTTGACCATAGCTGTACTTGCCGATCTCACAGGAGGAGGAGCAAGACGCCTCTGGTTGAAACACTTGTTGGCATAGTGACCCTTCTGTTGGCACTTGTTGGACGTGACCTCAGAAAGCGGACGGTGATACGGAGCACTCGATCATGGAGCTTGAGACGAAGTCTTGTTCTGAAAGCCCGGGTTGGGTGGGTGGGAAGATCCACTGCCACCTTTGCTCTTTTGATACGGCTGATGGAACGGAGGAGGAGGAAGCCACTACTTCTGCTGCTTGGCCACTTGAGTAGAGGAAGAAGGAGTAGCATCTCTGACTCGCTTCTTGGAAGCATCACACCTCAGTTGAGCGGCCTCTTGCTTCAATGCCATGTTGTAGAACTCATCGTACCTCAAGGGCTCAAAGAGAACAAGAGCTAGCTGAATTTCTTCTCTAAGACCACCCCTGAACTGGTATATCATGCTCTTCTCATCAGGTACGTCCTGCTTAGCAAAGCGGGCGAGCTTCTAAAACAACTTGTTGTAGTCATAGACAGACAAAGAGCCTTGCTTCAGGTTGCAGAATTCCTCATGCTTGGTTTCAACCACGCTCTGAGGAATATGATGAGCTCTGAAATCTTGACGGAATTCATCCCAAGTAATCGCACGTCCACCTCTGGAATCCTTGTACTGCTGGAACCATTCTGCAGCTTGATCTTTGAGTTGAAAGGAAGCGAACTTGACGAAGTCCTTGGGCCTGACGTTACTGCACTCGAAATGCTTGCACAGATCCACGAGCCAATCGTCAGCATCAGTTGCCTCAACACAATTGCTGAAAGTTTTTGGCCCGTTAGCAAGGAACTGGTTGAGTGTAGCAAAGTGATTCTGATTGTTGCCTTGGTTCCCTTGGTTGCCTTGATTGCGCTCTTGAAGAATTTGCATGATCAACTGTGTGTTTGCATTGGTTGCGGCCATCACAGCTTGCCATGCCTCCGGAGGAGGTGGAAGTGGTGGCTGATCCTGATTCTGATTCTGATTGGTGCTCTTAGCAGGAGCCATCCTGAACAGGTTGACCACCGTTAGCACATTGACAGCATAAAATGAAGCTGAATCCAATGGAATGAAAATTGCAACATAAAGTCTTCACATCCGAACAAAATGAACGAATGCATTCCTCTTAAAATGGTCACATATCCATAAATTGAGAAGCCACTTTGAATTTAGGTAGAGAAATAAATCAACAAGGTACGGATCAAGAACGAATACTCGGTAAGAAATCCCAATCTCAAACCAAATATCCATGGAAGAAGAACTAGAGCTACGAGAATTCCCACCTATGGAACTCCCGAACCTTTCCGGTTATGCAATCAGGTGTTGGGGATACAGAGGAAGCATAATATCTCACCCAATTCTAGCAAATCCTACATCCAGCTGTATCCATCCTTCAACACATAACCGAGAAAAAACTTCGGAAACCATCTACCTCAACCTACGAAAAGCATCCGTTATACAAGTTATGGCGATACTCCCGAACTCCCGCCCCAGTACTGGGTGGCGTCGAGGTTATCTCACCAACGAACTGCATAAAAGAGATTTTCGATGTCGGCGTACTAAACTCAGGTATTCCAGAACTGCAACGATAAAATTATGACGACAACACCTCGGAGCTCAACTCCCCGGGACACTTCCACAAAACCCCTGACAGGAGGCACCAAGACAATGTTCTCATCACAAAACCATCGGAACGATTCCAAGATACCCGCGTGATCCTAAAGTTTTTTTAGTGAAATTTGAGAAGAGAAGAGTCAAAACTCTACATCAGGATGCCTTACCAGAGCGATGAGGAGACTGGGAAGTAAAAAGAATTCCTAAACTCTCTGATATATAATTCCTAAATGACTCAAAACATTTTTTCTAGACACAACTCGGCTGCTAAAACGATCAAGCAATGGGGCTCCTAAGGTCGGGGAAGGCTCTGATTACCAACTTGTCACGCCCTCGATGCGGCTATAGCTCCCACGTGTCGAGGCACGACTTAGAGACATAACCGCATTGAAAGCAATGTCGCAAGTTAGGCAATCTTCACAACATCCCATGTAACATAAATAATAAAGGGGAGATACATAGTTGGCTTACACTCTCCACGTCAATCAAAGTGCATAAATAACATTACAACATTCAAACACTCATGGCCCGACTATGGCACCAAAATAAAAGATAACCCAACAAGCGACACGGTCTCGATCACCCCAACTGGGCACCACTACTGATCATCAGGGAAAGACACGTAGTATCGTTGAGAGTCCTCGTCGAACTCCCACTTGAGCTCAAGCGCGTCACCTGAGGCGAAATCATCAGGCCCTGCATCTGGTTTGGAAGTAATCTGTGAGCCACAGGGACTCAGCAATCTCGCACCCTCGCGATCAAGACTACTTAAGCTTAATAGGAAAAACAAGGTAAATATGTGGAGCTGCAGCAAGCGACTAGCATATATGGTGGCTATCTTGTTCGCAAAAGAGAGCGAGAAGAGGAGGCAAAGCGTGAACGAGAAACTAGAGAACAACCTGCGCAAGCATTACTCCAACACCGTGTTCACTTCCCGGACTCCGCCGAGAAGAGACCATCACGGTAACTCACACTGTTGATTCATTTTAATGAAGTTAAGGTTCAAGTTATCTACAACCGGACATTAACAAATTCCCATCTACCCATAACCGCGGGCACGACTTTCGAAAGTTCAAATCCATGCAGGGGAGTCCCAACTTAGCCCATGACAAGCTCTCCCGGTCAACGAAGGAATAGACCTCCTCCCGAGACGTTCTGATCAGACTCGGTATCTCGGTTCTTCAAGACACTTCGACAGGTTAAAACAAATCCAGCAACACCGCCCGAATGTGCCGACAAATCCCGATAGGAGATGCACATATCTCACTCTCAGGGCACACTCAGATGAGCCAGACGTCCGGTAGGCCAGCCCGGAGTTGCCCCTGGTAGCCCCGGACATCGCTCGGTTGG
>NC_057812.1:397750076-397752400 GCF_018294505.1 Triticum aestivum | reverse complement strand
GGGGTTTAAAATAAGATTGCCCTCGGGCTCCGGAAACACAAAGGAAAAAGAGGCTAGGTGGAAAATGGTAAAACCAAGGTTGGGCATTGCTGGAAAAGCTTTAATCAAGGCGAACTATCAAGGGGTTCCCATTATCACCCAACCGCGTAAGGAACGCAAAATCCGAGAACATAACACCGATATGACGGAAAACTAGGGCGGCAAGAATGGAACAAAACACTAGGCGATAGGCCGAGCCTTCCACCCTTTACCAAGTATATAGATGTATTAAGATAACAAGGCAATATAATGATATCCCAACAAGTAAATAAATGTTCCAACAAGGAACGGTCTCCAATCTTCACCTGCAACTAGCAACGCTATAAGAGGGGCTGAGCAAAGCGGTAACATAGCCAATCAACGGTTTGCTAGGACATGGTGGGTTAGAGGTTTAAAATGGCAATTTGGGAGGCATGAGAAGCAAGTGGTAGGCATCATAGCATAGGCATAGAAAAAGAGCGAGCATCTAGCAAAGCAAAGATAGTAGTGATTTTGAGGGTATGATCATCTTGCCTGCAAAGTTGTCAGAGTTGACTGGATCCTCGAAAGCAAACTCAACGGGCTCCTCGTTAGCGAACTTGTATCCCGGCTCTACCCAAACAAGACAAACAAGCAAACGGAACACAATCAACCACGTGCAAAGCTCAAACAATATGATGCAAGGATGGTATGCTATGCGGGATGCGATGCGGGATGCATATGCAAGATATGACAAGGGATGCGTGAACCTGGCCTGAACTTGGAAATCCAAGTGTGCCACTGGAAAGATGAGATGAAATCGCTTGAAAACGATATAAAGAACGCCAGAATCGGAGTTACGGTTTGGAAATGGCAAGCAATTCAAATATGGCACCGGTGTGCGATTTACAGCAAGTAGCCATCTAAATGCAACAAGATGAACATGCTACAACACCCAAACATGGCATAAAAATACATGGAAGGGATGCATTCATGAAGCTTAACAAAAGTCTAGCACTGATCTACGGCCAATTCATCCATTAACAGGTTCAAACAAGCATGACAAAAATGCATTTGACCAACAGATTTCAGACTTGGTGAAATTAACACTTGTCTGGAATTTCAGATCAGATAGCACTCTTCGGAGCATGTAAACTATATGCTACAGGGCCTGAACATGGCAAAGTAAAGCATGTCATGGAGCTACTCAAAGATCTTAACAAAAGTCCCTTAGTGACCTTGAGCCAAAAGGGACCAAAAAATACAATTGCAAGCATGTGAACATGGCAAAAACATAATCATATCACAGACTTAGTGAAAACTGGAGCATGCTGAAACAGATATCAAGTAGGCATGTTTACGAGCTCGATGCGCTCACTACAGAGCAAGTCATGATAATCTAAGCACACACCCATCAATAATACACAAAATTCAAGCTAGACATGGCAAGAACAATAGCATAGCATGCACGGATCAACTACAATATCCTCGGCAAAATTGCTAACAAGTAGACAATCTGCCCAGATTCACGAAATGACAAAAGTAGAGCTCGATTGACTCAAGCTAGGGTGCTCCATAATTACAAACAAAGACATGGATGGATAGAGCACTACAAGATTAACAAAACATCCTTACTGATCATCCTCAAAAGAGGCATGGATCACTAGGAAACAACATGAACATATGGCCATATGAGATAACCAGCTCAAGGACTTAGTGGAAATGCTAAGTCCCGAAATCAGCATTAACAAATGCCTCACTTTGCAAGATTGTGCTAGTCACCACACACATCACAAAAATACATGGGTTGCACCTCTGGATAGATGGGAAAACATATAAAAAATACATGTGGAGCTCATGGGCATATCATGGACACAATAATCATGGCAAAAATGACAAATATCTAAATGGAGCAGCAGATCTGACAATTATCCCAAATAGCACTCTTCCAACAGCATTTCGGGCACCAAGATAAACTCAAATGAAAATGATGCAATGAGATGAAATGATGTACTCTCTGAGATGAACATTTTGATATGCTATATGCCGAAAACGAAGCTACGGATGCAGAGATACAATGCAATGAACATAGCAATTTATCTAGGGTTTCGGGCAAAAAGTCAACCCGATCCAATCTTCCAGATCCAGATCCGGCGCGTACTACGCGGTTCGCCGAAAATCGGAGGTGGGCCGCCGGAGTTGGGGAAGCTCGCCGGGAACTGCGAGGATGCCGGGACGGAGAGGCCGGAGCGGGGCAGCGTCGGCGGCGGTGGTGGCGGAGGTCGCCGGGTGGCTCAGCACCGGCGAGAGAGTGGGGCGCCGGCGAG
>NC_057812.1:397747808-397749667 GCF_018294505.1 Triticum aestivum | reverse complement strand
GGGACGACGATGTGGGGCGACGGGGCGCCACGTGGCGGGTGGCGACTGGTCTGCGGCGGTGGGCGGACGTGTCCGGCCCTATTCGGACACGTCCGGCGGTGAGGGGAGCAGTTTTTTTAGGGTTAGAGAGAGGGGATCCGAGATTTGGAATGGGGGGGTATATATAGGCATAGAGGGAGCTAGGAGAGTCCAAATGAGGTGCGGTTTTCGGCCACGCGATCGTGATCGAATGCTCTAGATGATGGAGAGGGTTTTGGTGGGTTTTGGGCCAAATTGGAGGGGTGTTGGGCTGCAACACACACGAGGCCTTTTTGGTCCCTCGGTTAACCGTTGGAGTATCAAACGAAGTCCAAATGATACGAAACTTGGCAGGCGGTCTACCGGTAGTAAACCAAGGCCGCTTGGCAAGTCTCGGTCCAATCTGGAAATGTTTAATTCCCACACACGAAAGAAAGGTAGAAATGACCACCGGAGGAGAACGAAGCGCCGGAATGTAAAATGGACAACGGGGAAAATGCTCGAATGCATGAGACAAACACGTATGCAAATGCAATGCACATGATGACATGATATGAGATGCGTGACAATGATAATAACACACGGAGACAAAAACCCGAACCCGAGAAAATAGAATAACTTAAGGCCAGAAACGGCAAGAGTTGGAGTACATATTGGGTAAATCACATCCGGGGTGTTACAATCGCGGACGGAATTGACTTGGACGAGTTCGTCGAGCTAGCCAGTCCTCCTCCAGAGGAATGAACAAACTTTAAACTTCAATTCAATTTGCCTCGGAATGCCGAGTGATTTTGGAACCGTTAAAACTCCTTCGTGCCGGATGCCTGAGCACTTTTATCTGTGGTTGTGAACCTTGCGAGATTTATCTGAACTTTGTTTTTCTTTGAATATGTTTGTCTTCACCTTTGCTGCTTTTGAATCTCTTGACTTTGAGTGGAACTTGATCCTTTAGTCAGAATTGTCACTGACTTTGTGATGCAGCTCTGTTGAGTGGGTCATGGACGAGGGCACTTGGTGCCGTCCACGACCTGCACTTCGTCGTCCCTATGGATCTGAATGGAGCAGACGTTATACTTGTGGCGCAGCTCCGTCGAGTAGGTCATGGACAAGAGCACTAGGTGCGGTGCACGACCTGCACCTCGTCGTCCTTGCGGATCAGGATGGAGCGGACGTTGTACTTGTGGCGCAGCTCCGTCGAGTGGGTCATGGACAAGAGCACTAGGTGTTGTGCATGACCTGCACCTCGTCATCCTTGCGGATCGCGATGGAGCGGATGTTGTACTTGTGATGCAGCTCCATCGATTGGGTCATGGACAAGAGCACTAGGTGCTATGCACGACCTGCACCTTGTCTTCCTTGTGGATCGGGATGGAGCGGACGTTGTACTTGTGGCACAGCTCCGTCGAGTGGGTCATGGACAAGAGCACTAGGTGCTATGCACGACCCGCACCTCGTCGTCCTTGCGGATCAGGGTGGTTTTTAACTTAGGCGAGTATGAGACTGCAACTAAGCCTCCGAGTGGGAGGATTGCTCTCCACTTGGTAGGATTTTATAAACATAGGCGAGTACGGGACTGGAGCTAAGCCCCCGAGTGGGACGATTTGTTAAACTTAGGCGAGTACGGGACTGCAGCTAAGCCTCTAAGTGGGAGGATTTCTCTCCACTCGGTAGGATTTTTGAAACTTAGGCGAGTACGTGACTGCAGCTAAGCCTCCGAGTGGGAGGATTGCTCTCCACACGGTAGGATTTTAGAAACTTAGGCGAGTTCATGACTACAACTAAGCCTCCGAGTGGGAGGATTGCTCCCCACTCGGTAGGTTTTTTTAAACTTAGGCGAGCAC
>NC_057812.1:397678730-397747612 GCF_018294505.1 Triticum aestivum | reverse complement strand
TTGCTCTCCACTCGGTAGGATTTTAGAAACTTAGGAGAGTACGTGACTGCAGCTAAGCCTCCGAGTGGGAGGATTTTTTAAACTTAGGCGAGTACGTGACTGCAGCTAAGCCTCCGAGTGGGAGGATTTCTCTCCACTCGGTAGGATTTTAGAAACTTATGCGAGTTTGTGATTGTGGCTAAGCCCCAGAGTGGGAGGATTGCTCTCCACTCGGTAGGATTTTAGAAACTTAGGCGAGTACGTGACTGCAGCTAAGCCCCCGAGTAGGAGGATTGCTCTCCACTCGGTAGGATTTTAGAAACTTGGGCGAATCAGGTTCGCAGCTAAGCCACTCACTGGGAGATTTGAACACACAACTTGATAGGATAACAATCATTAAGGCACCACAAAAATCTTGTTTTTGATAAGCAAAATGAATGATTCTTATTACAACTCGCCGACCAGAGTGCTTAAGTGTTACAATGGTGGAGCAGATCCGCGTTCCAAGCGCGTGGCTCATCTTTCTTGTGCTCCACATTATAAAGGTGATAAGATCCGTTGTGGAGAACCTTGGTGATGATGAAGGGGCCCTCCCAAGCAGGAGCAAGCTTGTGAGGCCGTTGTTGATCCACTCGAAGCACCAAGTCTTCTTCCTGAAATGCTCGACCTCTCATGTTTCTGGCATGGAATCGACGGAGGTCTTGCTGATAAATGGTCGACCGGATCAAGGCCATCTCTCTCTCTCTCTCTTCTTCTTGGAGGTCAACAACATCTTGCCGAACTTGCTCTCCTTCAGCTTCTGAGAAATGTTCCACTCGGGGCGCGTTGTGAAGCAAGTCGTTTGGTAGCACGGCTTCAGCCCCATTGAGGGAGTCCTGGACTAAGGGGTCCTCGGGCGTCTGGCCTGTTGTCCATGGGCCGGACTGATGGGCTGTGAAGATACGAAGACCGAAGACTGCACCCGTGTCCGGATGGGACTCTCCTTGGCGTGGAAGGCAAGTTTGGCGACCGCATATGTAGATTCCCTTCTTTGTAACTGACCTTGTGTAACCCTAGATCCTCCCAGTGTCTATATAAACCAGAGGACTTAGTCCGGATAGGAGACTCATTATCATAGCCATACAAGCTAGACCTCTAAGGTTTATCTACTACGATCTCGAGGTAGATCAACTCTTGTAATACTCATATTCATCAATATCAATCAAGCAGGACGTAGGGTATTACCTCCATAGAGAGGGCCTGAACCTGGGTAAACATCGTGTCCCTTGTCTCATGTTACCATCGACCTTAGCGCACTGTTCGGGACCCCCTACCCGAGATCCGCCGGTTTTGACACCGACATTGGTGCTTTCATTGAGAGTTCCCCTGTGCTGTCACCAAAAGGTTTGATGGCCCCTTCAATCGTTCATAATGATGCTGTCCAAGGAGAAATTTTCCTCCCCGGACAGATCTTCGTGTTCGCTGGCTTCGCACTGCAGGCCAATTCGTTTGGCCATCTGGAGCAGATTGAAAGCTACGCCCCTGGCCATCAGGTGAGATTCGGAAGCTTGAACTACGTCGCGGACATCCGTGGAGACTTGATCTTCGCCGAATTCGAGACCGCGGTAGCTGCTCCCGGTCACCCCGATGATGATGACCTAAATCTCATCAGGCCGAATTCAGGAGATTGCTTCTGTAACCGCTCTGGCCCTAGATCCGGAGTAGACTGCGCCATCCGAGGACGGGAGGATCAACCCCACCACGGAGGCCACAGATTCCACGGCGTTGGAGCCGCACATAGACCTAACCTCTCACGACATCTTTGTCATCGGAACTCCGGACTCGTCTCCGGTCGTATGTTGTGAACCATGTGAGCCCGCGGACGCCGAAATTGATCGTTTATAGATCTTCAAGTTCAGCGCCGCAGGCATCTTCCAGCACTCATGTTTGGGCGATGTGCTAAACTCATTAAAGAACCTGTCCTTGGCGGAGGACTCACAGCCAAACTATATAAGGCTCGAAATAGGGGTTGACGGTGGAGAATTTTGCTTCCCACCCGCCACCCACTTCATAGCCACGATCGAGGATTTGACCGACGAACTTGATTACGACTCCAAAGACATCGACAGTATGGACGACGATGCCGGAGAAGAAGAGGCCCAGAACCGCCATTCGCCGGAAGCTGGACGGCCACTTCCTTGTATGATGTATACATGGTGGATGCACCAAAGATCTAGCTGAGGATAAACCTTCTGAAATACAGTCCAAGCGCCAGCGGCAGCGGTGCCGCTCTAAGTCATGCCGCAGTAAAGACAGCAACACCGGCACATGAGAAGATAACACTCTAGAAGATGCCGAAGACAACGAAGACCCCGTCGATACAGCTAATGAACAAGATGAACGGGAAGGTAGGCAGGTTAGCCCCGGTAAACAGGCCACGCACGAAGATTCGGAGGATGATAATTACCCTTCACCCCCCGAGGACGTGGTGAGCCTCGGCACCGACGATTTCATCGTGCCTGAGGAATCTCTGGAGTAGGAGCGCTTCAAGCACCAGCTCATCGGCATGGCAAGGAGCCTAAAAAAGAAGCAGCAACAGCTTCAAGCTGACCAAGATCTGCTCAATGATAAATGGACGGATGTCCTAGCAGTCGAAGAGTACGGCCTCAAGCGCCCAACCAAAAGCAACCCAAAGCGTAAATTGCTACCTCAGTTTTACAAGGAGGCGCCGAACTGCATACCTCCACCGTAGAATGCGGCTGACCGACCACCACGTGGTCGAGACAAAACGGCAACTCTCGCCGAACACCAGCCAGCCCTGCCTTAGCGCACAAGCAGAGGTAAATTAGCCCATGGTCATACATATGACCTCTGGCGAAACCTGAACAATATAGCAGGACATACTAGATCAATCTACGGATCGTGAGGGTGTGCCTCGACCCGCGATGACGACCACCTATTCGGATGTGACAAACTTAGTCATGTGCGGGCCGAAACCCGCAGACGGACCCCATCAGAGCTACGTCGCGATACGGCCCGATATAGAGGCGCTGGACACCCTCATTGCTTCACTGATGAGGTCCTGGATCATGAATTCCCAGAAGGGTTCAAACCCGTGAATATAGAATCATACGATGGAACAACGGACCCCGCGGTGTGGATCGAAGACTTCATTCTCCACATTCATATGGTCCACAGCGATGACCTCCACGCCATCAAATGCCTCCCTTTAAAACTCAAGGGGCCAGCTCCGCACTAGCTCAATAGTCTGCCTGCAAATTCTATTGGCAGCTGGGAGGACTTGGAAGAGGCCTTCCTCGATAACTTCCAAGGTACACATGTTTGACCTCCGGACGCTGATGACTTAACCCATATAGTTCAGCAGCACGGAGAGTCTGCCAGGAAATTCTGGACTAGGTTCTTAACTAAAAAAGAACCAAATCGTCGATTGTCTAGATGCCAAAGCCCTAGCAACCTTCAAACACGGCATCCGCGACGAATGGCTCGCTCGCCACCTCGGCCAAGAAAAGCCAAAATCCATGGCAGCCCTCACGGCACTCATGACCAGCTTTTGTGTGGACGAGGACAGTTGGTTGGCCCATAGAAAAAACAATGCAAGCGACGTCGGCACCCCTGAAGCTAAAACTAGCAAGGACAAGTCTCGGCGCAACACATACAAGTGCCGAAACAACAGTGATAACACTGAGGACACGATAGTCAATGCTGGATTCAGGGGCTCTAAGTTCGGTCAGCGGAAGAAGCCATTCCAAAAGAACAATTCAGGCACATCTAGCTTGGACCGCATACTTGATCGTCCGTGCCTGATTCGTGGCACCCCGGACAAACCACCCAATCATACAAATAGAGATTGCTGGGTTTTTAAACAGGCCGGCAAATTAAACGCTAAAAATAGGGAAAAGGGATTGCAAAGCAAGGGCGATAACGAAGAGCCCCAGCAACCGAACACAAGGGGACAGAAGAAGTTTCCCCCTCATGTCAAAACGGTGAACATGATATACACTACCCACATCCCCAAGAGGGAGCGCAAGCGCGCACTCAGGGACGTCTACGCGATAGAGCCAGTCGCCCCAAAATTTAACCCATGCTCGTCGTTATCACGTTTGATTGCCGGGATCATCCGACCAGTATTCGTCACGGTGGCTCAGCCGCACTGGTCCTAGACCCAATAATTGATGGGTTCCACCTGACTCGGTCCTTATAGACGGAGGTAGCAGCCTTAATCTGCTCTATTAGGATACAGCGCGAAAAATGGGCATTAACCCATCTCGGATCAAGCCTACCAGGACTACCTTCAAAGGAGTCATACCAGGTGTAGAGGCCCGCTGTACGGGCTCAATCACACTCGTGGCTGTCTTCGAATCTCTGGACAACTTCCGAAGCGAGGAGTTAATCTTCGATATCGTCCCATTCTGCAGCGGCTATCATGCACTGCTCGAATGAATCGCATTTGCTCGATTCAACATAGTACCACACTATGCTTATCTCAAACTCAAGATACCAGGTTCGCGCGGCGTCATAATGTTCAACAGAAATACGGAACGCTACCTCCATACAGAAGAGCACACAGCTGCCTTAGCAGCATAAGTACAGAGCGGCCTTCTCAAGCAAAACCTTAATTCGGCTGCCGAGCCCACGGACACCGTTAAGAGGGTCTGAACTACTCTGTAGCAGGAGAGCTCGGCTCGTCAGGAGCTCGACTAGCAATCCAGCCTCCGTCGCAGTTCCGATCCAAGTGGTGGCATTCGTGCCGCGCGTACATAACTACACACTCAAAATCCTATGAGCATCAACGGAGGCATAGCTAGCTTGTGGTCCATAGTACGGCTCAACTGACGTCGGATACACATATGCTTTCATTTTTTACTTGTTTCCTTTTCATGTCTCAATCCCACAGGCACCATCTGATGGCCTGGTCATTGGTCCTCTTGAAGGATAAACACACCAAGACGGTGAGAAACACAGACATATGGGGGACTTTTTAGGTGATTCCGTTAACGATAACTTTACCTGTTTTTCAGGACCCACATGCAACTCTCCCTTGGTTTCGGCATGTCAAATAGCCCGTTGCTTATCGCACTACCCATATCAATGCGCCTTGACGTAGTAATTAAATTACAATGAGAACAGTTTGCGGCTGGAGCTGTAGGACTCCAGCTTTTTCGTACCTTTTCTATTTTCTTTCTTTTTTTCAACTCCCCTGTGGATAATCCTATAAGGTAGCACCCGTACACTTTGGTACGCTCGATGTTTTCCAGGGGATTGATAGCACCCCACATTACGGCCACAAAAGTCCGAACACTTTTTATAACCCTAGATCCTCCCGGTGTCTATATAAACAGGAGGACTTAGTCCGGATAGGAGACTCATCATCATAGCCATACAAGCTAGACCTCTTGGGTTTAACTACTACGATCTCAAGGTAGATCAACTTTTGTAATACTCATATTAATCAATATCAATCAAGAAGGATGTAGGGTATTACCTCCATAGAGAGGGCCCAAACCTGGGTTAACATCGTGTCCCTTGTCTCCTGTTACCATCGACCTTAGACGCACAGTTCGGGACCCCCTACCCAAGATCCACCGGTTTTGACACGGACACCCATAGACCATGAAGAAGGGAGTCCGACCAGTCGACCGATTTGGCGTTGTTCACAACCCCCAAAGGATGGAAGACACCTCATCTACCCAAGCACCTGCTGCATGCTTGAGGTCATGCATCAACCGGGGTTTCAGCCCTTGGAGGATCAAACCATTTGCGCTCTCTGCCTGTCCATTTGACTGCGGATGCGTGACAGACGCGTAGTCGACCCGAGTACCCTGGGAAGCGCAGAATGCTCTGAACTCATCAGAATCAAAGTTGGAGCCATTATCTATGATAATATTGTGAGGTACTCCATATCTGAATGTCGGCTCTTTGATGAAGCTGATGGCAGTGCTTGAATCAAGACTCTTGATAGGCTTGCCTTCGATCCATTTAGTGAACTTGTCGACTGCTACAAGCAAATGAGTGAAACCACTTCTGCCGGTCCTTAGGGGTCCAACCATACCCAATCCCCAAATAAAAAATGGCCACATGAGTGGAATGGTCTTCAAGGCTGAAGCGGGCTTGTGAGACATGTTGGAGTAGAACTGGCATCCCTCACACTTGTCGACTATTTCCTTTGCCATTTCATTTGCATGTGGCTAGTAAAAACCTGCTCGGTATGCTTTGGCCACGATTGTTCGAGAGGACGCATGGTGACCACAGGTCCCCGATTGGATATCATTGAGAATCATTCGACCTTCTTCTGATGTTAATGCATCATTGAGCAACTCCGTTCACACTCTCTCTTTACAGTCATCCACCTATCATGATGAAGGCTTTGGATAGACGGACGATCTAACGGGCCTCATCCTCATCCTTTGGAAGCTCTTTTCTGAGTATGTATGCAACATATGGCACCGTCCAATCAGGGGTGATGACCAAAACTTCCATGATCGGGTCGACCACGGCTGGAATTTCAACTTCAGTCGGGTCGGTGGAACTTTTCGGTTGCGGGGGCTCTTATGTGAAAGGATCCTCTTAAACTGACGGAGTGTGGAGATGTTCCAAAAACACATTGTTGGGAATAGACTCGCTCTTGGAACCTATCTTCGCCAGATCATCAACTGCTTGATTCTTAACTCGAGGTATGTGGTGGAGCTCTAAGCCTTCGAACTTCTTTTCCAACTTCCTCACCGCATTGCAATAGCCAGTCATAGTTGGGCCCCTGATATCCCATTCCTTCATCACTTGATTGACCACCAAAATGTGAGTCGCGGTAAACCATCAGGCGACGGACGCCGAGTGAAATGGCCATACGTAACCCGTACAGAAGTGCCTCATATTCAGCCTCATTGTTGGAGGAATAAAAGTGAATCTGGAGAACATAACTGAGTTTGTCACCTCGCGGGGATACCAGGACCACCCCAGCACCAGAACCATTCAGCATCACCCATCAAAGAACATAGTACAATGTTCCGAGTGAATTTGAGTCGGCTGTTGCTGCTCACTCCACTCGGCGAGGAAGTCTGCTATTGCTTGGGACTTGATTGCTTTTTTTGCCTCAAACTTGATATCTAACGGAAGGAGTTCAATTGCCCACTTCGCCACTCGACAAATTGCATCTCTGTTGTTCAGAATTTCTGATAATGGAGCATCACTGACAACTGAAACTAAGTGATCTCAGAAGTAATGTGCAACTTTCTTTGTCGTCAAATAAATTCCATAAACCAACTTCTGATAATGAGGATATCTCTACTTGGACGGAGTTAAGACTTCAAAAATATAATACACTGGGCGCTGAACTTTGTAGGCTTTGCCTTCTTCTTCCCGCATGATACTGACAACTTGTCCGGTGGCTGTGATATAAAGCAGTAAAGGCTCTTTGCTGATTGGAGAAGCAAGCACCGGCTGGGTGGAAAGCAGGGTTTTGAGCTCTACAAACGTTGCGTCAGCTTCAAGAGTCCACTCGAACTTGTCAGATTTCTTCATCAGTTAGTAAAGAGGCAATGCCTTTTCACCAAGACGAGAAATGAACCGGCTCAATGCGGCCAGGCAACCAGTAAGCTTCTAGACATCATGCACACGCACAGGGCGTCATTCGGAGGATTGCACCAACTTTCTCTGGGTTTGCATCAATCCCTCATTCGGAAACGAGGAAACCGAGTAACTTTCCTCCTGGGACTCCGAATGTGCATTTGGATGGATTAAGCTTGATATCATACCTTCTCATATTGGCAAAGGTTTCAGCAAGGTTAGACAGTAGGTTGGAACCTTTACGTGACTTGACCACGATGTCATGCATGTATGCTTCCACATTCCGACTGATTTGAGTGAGCAGCCACTTCTGAATCATGCGCACGAATATGGCACCAGCATTCTTGAGACCAAAGGGCATGGTAACATAGCAAAAGCACCCAAATGGGGTGATAAAAGTTGTTTTTATTTCGTCAGGACCATGCAGTTGGATCTGATGATACCCGGAATAAGCGTCCAGAAAGGACAAATGCTCGCATCCCGCAGTCGAGTCAACAATTTGATCGATGCGGGGCAGAGGGAAATGATCTTTTGGGTAGGCCCGACTGATATGCTCCAAGTCGATGCACATGCGAAGTGAACCGTCCTTCTTGGGGACCATGACAACATTGGCGAGCCACTCGGAGTGGTATATCTCACGGATGAACTCAGCTGCCAGAAGCCGAGCCACCTCCTCACCAATTGCCTTCCTCTTCTCCACTACGGACCGACGGAGATGCCCTTTGATAGGTTTTGCTTTCGGGTCGACTCGCAAACGGTGCTCAGCTAGTCCCCTGGGTACACCTGGCATGTCAGAAGGCTTCCATGCAAAGATGTCCTAGTTCTCATGGAGGAACTGGATGAGTGCTTCTTCCTATTTGCTGTCAAGAGTTGTTGAGATATGAGTCGGAGCAGCACTAGGATCGGTCGGGTGAACAAGAACTTGCTTTGTTTCACCAGACTACAGAAATGAAGATTCTGAAGCGGGCTTCTTGGCACGTAGCAAATCACTCGGATCTGCGTTCTTCTGGTACTCTTGCATTTCCACTGTTACCATCTGTTCATCGGCAATCTTTGAGCCTTTCTGGAAACACTCCTCCGCTCTCTGCCGATTACCAGTGATCATAATCACACCTTTGGGACCAGGCATATTCATCTTGAGGTATACGTAACATGGTCGAGCCATGATGCGATCATACGCAGGTCTGCCTAGAATAGCATGATAAGCACTGTGAAAGTCCACAACTTCAAATCTCAACTTTTCCTTGTGATAATTCTTTGAATCACCGAAAACCACGTCAAGAGTGATCTCGCCGAGTGAATCAGCTTTCTTCCCAGGGATGACACCGTGGAAACGCATATTGCTTTCACTGAGCTTGGACATCGGGACACCCATCTCTCGAAGAGTCTCAGCATACAAAATGTTCAAGCCACTGCCACCATCCATCAGGACCTTGGTTAATCGAGTGCCCCCAACGACCGGGTCGACCACCAACGCTTGCCGCCCTGGGGTAGAAACACGTGCCGGATGGTCAGATTGGTCGAATGTAATGGGAGTCTTAGACCACTTCAAATATGTTTGCGTTGCCGGAGCAACCATGTTCACTTCTATGTTAATGACCTTCAATCGACTTTTGCTCTCAACGTCAGAAAAAATCACCAAAGTGGCATTGATGTGGGGAGAACCATCATCTTCCTCTTTGTCTTCATCCTTATCAGACTCTTTCTCTTTCTCCTTAGGTTGGCCCTCCCAGAATGGAGTCGACACCGTCGATTGGTATGCTTGGGATAAATCAGGTTTCCCTCTTCATCCACTTTGGTGTGTATATTGCATAGCAAATCTAACACATCATTTCCTGCCGAATCCTTCACCTTTTTGGGGACCCATGGCCCTTTAGGTTTTCCCTTGAATTTTCCCTAAGTCATTGCTGCAGCTTCACCAGGAGCAGCGGGTTCGGCCTTGCGCTTCTATTTTGGATTGGAATTACCTCCTTCAGCGTCTTGGGCGACTGGTTTGCTCTTGCCACTGCGGAGTCGGCCTTATTCCTCGCCGTTAGCGTACCGAGTGGCTATTTCCATCATTCGGGTTAGAGTCATATCTCCTGTCCGACCGAATTTCAGGTTAAGCTCTTGATACCAAACGCCCTCCTTGAAGGCGCAAACTGCTTGGTGTGGTGACACGTTTTCCACTGTGTGATGCAAAGTGGTCCACCTCTGAATGTAACCTCTCAAAGTCTCATTCGGTTTCTAAATACAATGCTGCAACTCTGTCAGCCCTGCAGGCCACTTGCAAGTGCCTTCAAATGTTCCAACAAACACTCGGGCCAACTCTTCGCAACTGAATATGCTGCCAAGAGCCAACTGATTCAACCAAGCTCTGGCTGACCCTTCCAACATCAAAGGAAGATGTTTAATGGCTACCTCATCATTACTGCCACCAATCTGTACAACCACTCGGTAATCCTCTAGCCAAGTGTCAGGTTTGGATTCACCGGTAAACTTACTTACCCCAGTCGCCAACCTGAAGTTGGGAGGGATTTCTGTGGCTATGATGGCACTGCTGAAACACTCGGGTATTGATACATGCACTCGACTGCTCGTTGGTCGATCTCTATCTTGTCCTTCTCTATAAGCTCTGTTCCGGTCGACCAAACCTTGTACCAAAATTGACCTTGCATCAAATCTAGGTTCTCTGGGGTCGACTAGATGTCTTTGCTGGTCGCCATACAGACGCCTATCATCAGGTCGCCGGGGTGCATACGATCCGCCCCTTGGAGGGGGCGTGGACACTCGACGACGATCCTCACGGCCGAACCGATGATCATATTGCTCGTGGTTTTGACCCATGTACTGCTCTTAATGGTGTCCTTGGCCCTCACGCTGCAGAGGCGATCTTGGGCTGTGAGCCGATTGGACAGTGTCCGCAACCAGAGATATACTATGGATCCTGTTGCACGATTGGGAAACTGCTGTGTTCTGCTCTCCTGCTGCACGGAGCAGCGCTCCAATCTGCATCGAACCTCTTCCAGCCTCTGACTGGGACGACTGTATTGATTTTGCTATGTGGGCTGCAGCGGTAAGATTCTGAAGTGGAGTACAGTATACCTGAGGTTCGGGGGGAAACAATTGTCGTTGCCGTCGACAGGATTTAGGGACCAATCGTCGAGTGAACGCTGAAGGTTCTCCAGTCGCGCGCGCTCATCCAACGTGGCCAGGCGTTCAGTCTCCAAGGCCCGAGCCTCAGAGGTTTCCCCAACGATGGGAGTGTGGAATGCCTCCGTATTGCGATGATGCAGCTCCTCACGCTGCTGCGAATTAAGGGCTTGAGGACGATATTCTTCATGAACATGTGACGGATCACCGCCGCCATCACCGCCGTCGCTGTGGCGGAAACTAGGCAGGCTGCGCGGCATGTAGAACATCAGGACTTCTACCGCAGGGTCGCTCCTGTCACACTCGGACAGGGTCTCGACGGAGCCAGTCAATAGGTCGAACAACCCGTAGAGAGATTCGTCGGGCTCGATTGCCGCGACTTGAGGGGTGGCCGTCCGGCGAGCCACCGCATGCTTGATCCACCGCTGAAGCCGTGATCGACTGGATCGCTTGCGGCGACGAACAACGGGAAACGAAGACGTTGCGGGAGCCGACCGATACTGGGTCGACGGTTGCCACAGAAGGACGCCGCAGACGCATGCCCGAAAGTTGGTCGCCCCGCGGATGGGGAGCATTCTCGACGTCGAGGGGAGCTTCTCGAAGCCAAGCGGATTCGTCGGCGATGAAAACGAGTGCGTCGAGACGGATCTCGCGACCCTCAGCCAAACCTCCGCCGGAAACCATGATGATGGGATTCGGAAAAATCGCAACCTCGCCGGAAGTCGCTAAGACACCTGCCCCACGGTGGGCGCCAACTATCGTGGTTCTAAGTCTGACAGTAGAAAGAGGGGTACGTAGGAGGAGGCAAGATCCTAGCTACGATGAGGTTGTGCATGCAAGATTTACTAGTTCAGGCCCTTCGCGGAGGAAGTAAAAGCCCTACATCTCGGTGCCCTGAGGCGGTCGACTGGATTATGTGTGAAGTTACAGGGGGTGCGAACCCTTGTGCCAGAGGAGGGGGTGGCTTATATAGAGTGCGACAGGACCCCAGCCGTCCCATGTTACACATGGTTCAATGTACATTAAGGTGAGACGTTACTGGTAACGCCAGCAATAAAGACATATAAATGATCACTAACACTACGGAGTGAACGCCTGACCGTTGCCTTCCTGAGTGACTTTAGATCTTCTGTACTCCGAGTGGCTTCTTGCTTGGTTGAGTGATGATATACTGGTCGAATGGAATTGGTTTATCCGAGTGGAATTATTGGTCGAGTGGGTTGCACTCTGAGGTGATTCCAGTCAGTGAAAACTGATGTGCCTTGAATGCCGTTGATCTTAGGGTAGTGACCTTGGGGAGGGCGTCTAGGTCAGGCCTATTACCCTACCCTAGGTACATGTCCTCGTCAGGCGGTGATTGTCATACTACTTACCACCAATGTCTTATTTTAATTCGGCGGTATTGTTGGATGAAGCGGCCCGGACAAACCTTACATGACCACGCTCATGAGACTGGTTCCATCGACAGACATGCAACTAGTTTTGCATAAAGATGGTTGGCGGGTGTCTGTTTCTCCTACTTTAGTTGAATGGAATTTGACTGCGGCCGGTCTAAGATAGAAAACTTGATAAATCACCGTTAAGGTTTTGATGCGTAGGAAAGAACGGTTCTTACTAGAAGCCCGTAGCAGCCACGTAAAACTTGAAACAACAAAGTGGAGGATGTCTAACTTGTTTTTGCAGGGCATGTTGTGATGTGATATGGTCAAGACATGATGTGATATACGTTAGTGTATGAGATGATCATGTTTTGTAAAAGTTACTAGCAACCGACAGGAGCCTTATGGTTGTCTCTTTATTGTATGAAATGCAAACACCATGTAATTGCTTTACTTTCTCACTATGCGTTAGCGATAGTTGTAGAAGCAATAGTTGGCGAGATGACCATGACGCTACGATGGACATCAAGGTTTCAAGCCAGTGACAATGGAGATCATGACGGTGCTTTAGAGATGGAGATCAAAGGCACAAGATGATGATGGCCATATCATGTCACATATTTTGATTGCATGTGATGTTTATCTTTTATGCATCTTATTTTGCTTAGTACGGCGGTAGCATTATAAGATGATCCCTTAACTAAATTTCAAGATGTAAGTGTTCTCCCTGAGTATGCACCGTCGCGACAGTTCGCGTGCTGAGACACCATGTGATGATCGGGTGTGATAGGTTCTACGTTCACATATAACGGGTGCAAGACAGTTTTGCACATGCAGAATACTCGGGTTAAACTTGATGAGCCTAGCATGTACAGACATGGCCTCGGAACACTGGAGACCAAAAGGTCGGACGTGAATCATATAGTAGATATGATCAACATAGAGATGTTCACCATTGAAGACTACTCCATCTCATGTGATGATCGGACATGGTTTAGTTGATTTGGATCACGTATCATTTAGATGACTTGAGGGATGCCAATCTAACTGGGAGTTCTTAAGTAATATGATTTATTGAACTTAATTTGTCATGAACTTAGTCCTGATAGTATTTGCATATCAATGTTGTGGATCAATAGCTCACGATTTAGCTCCCTTATTTTTGATATGTTCCCATAGAAAACTAAGTTGAAAGATGATAGTAGCAATGATATGGACTAGGTCCATGAACTGAGGATTATCCTCATTGCTGCACAGAAGAATTATGTCCTTGATGCATCGCTAGGTGACAAACCTATTGCAGGAGCAGATACAGACATTATGAACATTTTGCAAGCTCGATATGATGACTACTTGATAGTTTAGTGCGCCATGTTTTACGTCTTAGAACCGGGACTTCAAAAATGTTTTGAATGCCACAAAGCATATGAGATGTTCCAAGAGCTGAAATTGGTATTTCAGACTCATGCCCGTGTCGAGAGGTATGAGACCTCTGACAAGTACTTTGCCTACAAGATGGAGGAGAATAGCTCAACCAGTGAGCATGTGCTCAGAATGTCTAGGTACTCCAATCACTTGAATCAAGTGGGAGTTAATCTTCCAGATAATATAGTGATTGACAAAGTTCTCTAGTCACTATCACCAAGCTACTAGAACTTCATGATGAACTATAATGTGCAAGGGATAACGGAAAAGATTCCCAAGCTCTTCGCGATGCTAAAATCGGCGAAGGTAAAAATCAAGAAAAAGAATCAAGTGTTGATGGTTAACAAGACCACTAGTTTCAAGAAAAAGGGCGAGGGAAAGAAAGGGAACTTCAAGAAGAATGGCAAGCAAGTTGCCACTCCCGTGAAGAAGCCCAAAGCTAGACCCAAGCCTGAAACTAAGTGCTTCTACTGCAAATGAAATGGTCACTAGAAGTGGAACTGCCCCAAATACTAGGCGGATAAGAAGGATGGCAAAGTGAACAAAGGTATATTTGATATACATGTTATTGATGTGGACTTTACTAGTGCTCATAGTAGCCCCTGGGTATTTGATACCGGTTCAGTTGCTAAGATTAGTAACTCGAAACAGGAAATTAGAAATTGAACAAAGACTAGTTGTGGGTGAGGTAGCAATGTGTGTTGGAAGTGATTCCAAGGTTGATGAGATCAACATTGCATACTCCCTCCACCTTCAGGATTATTGTTGAACCTAAATAAATGTTATTTGGTGTCCGTGTTGAGGATGAATATGATTGGATCATGTTTATTGCAATAAGGTTATTCATTTAAGTCAGAGAATAATTGTTATTCTGTTTACATGAATAAAAAACCTTCTATGGTCATACACCCAATGTAAATGGTTTATTGAATCTCGATCATAGTAATTGATACTCTCCAATGTATCTATAATTTTGTTATTGTTCCCTGCTATCTAGGATGTTTTATATGCATTTATATGATTTTGGGGACTAACCTATTAACCTAGAGCCCAGTGCCAGTGCCAGTTTCTGTTTTTTCATTGTTTATGAGTATTGAAGAAAAGGAATACCAAACGGAGTCCAATTGACGTGCCAATTTTTGATAATTTTTTATGGACCAAAAGAAGCCCCCGGAGTAAACGAGTTGGGCCAGAAGAGTCCCGGGCTGTCCATGAGAGTGGGGGGGCGTGCCCTACCCCCCTGGGCGTGGGCCCCTATCTCGTGGACGATCCGGAGACCCCCCTGACGTGAGACCTACGCCAAAAATTCCTATAAATACAGAAACCCCCAGAAATAAACCTAGATCGGGAGTTCCGCTGCCGCAAGCCTCCGTAGCCATGGAAAACCAATCTAGACCCGTTCTGGCACCCTACCGGAGGGGGGAATCCCTCTCCGGTGGCTATCTTCATCATCCCGACGCTCTCCATGACGAGGAGGGTGTAGTTCACCCTCGGGGTTGAGGGTACGTACCAGTAGCTATGTGTTTGGTCTCTCTCTCTCGTGTTCTTGATTCACACGATCTTGATGTGTCGCGAGCTTTGCTATTATAGTTGGATCTTATGATGCTTCTCCCCCTCTGTCTCCTTGTGATGAATTGGGTTTTCCCTTTGAAGTTATCTTATTGGATTGAGTCTTTAAGGATTTGAGAACACTTGATGTATGTCTTGCATGTGCTTATCTATGGTGACAATGGGATATTCACGTGATCCACTTGATGTATGTTTTGGTGATCAACTTGCAAGTTTCGTGACCTCGTGAACTTATGCATAGCGGTTGGCACACATTTTCGTCTTGACTCTCCGGTTGAAACTTTGGGGTACTCTTTGAAGTCCTTTGTGTTGGTTGAATAGATGAATCTGAGATTGTGTGATGCATATCATATAATCATACCCATGGATACTTGAGGTGACATTGGAGTATCTAGGTGCCATTAGGTTTTTGGTTGATTTATGTCTTAAGGTGTTATTCTAGAATGAACTCTAGGATAGATTGAACGGAAAGAATAGCTTCGTGTTATTTTACTACGGACTCTTGAATAGATCGATCAGAAAGAATAACTTTGAGGTGGTTTCGTACCCTACAATAATCTCTTCGTTTGTTCTCTGCTATTAGTGACTTTGGAGAGACTCTTTGTTGCATGTTGAGGGATTGTTATATGATCCAATTATGTTATTATTGTTGAGAGAACTTGCACTAGTGAAAGTATGAACCCTAGACCTTATTTCAACGCATTGCAATACCGTTTTTGCTCACTTTTATCATTAGTTACCTTGCTGTTTTTATGTTTTCAGATTACAAAAACCTACATCTATCATCCATATTACACTTGTATCACCATCTCTTCACCGAACTAGTGCACCAATACAATTTACCATTGTATTGGGTGTGTTGGGGACACAAGAGACTCTTTGTTATTTGGTTGCAGGGTTATTTGAGAGAGACCATCTTCATCCTACACCTCCCACGGATTGATAAACCTTAGGTCATCCACTTGAGGGAAATTTGCTGCTGTGCTACAAACCTCTGCACTTGGAGGCCCAACAACGTCTATAAGAAGAAGGTTGTGTAGTAGACATCAAGCTCTTTTCTGGCGCCGTTGCCGGGAAGGCGGGTGCCTGGAGGTATATCTTTAGATCTTGCAATCAAATCTTTTAGTTTTTTGTTTTATCACTAGTTTAGTCTATAAAGGAAAACTACAAAAAATGGAATTAAGGATGCCTCATATGCTTCATCTTTTTAATGTCTTTCGTGAGAATAAGGATTCCGATTATTGTGCTCATGTGCCAGAAGAAGAATGCATTAGATTGTTTGGCACTAAATATTTGAATGATGAGCGTGATTGCAATGTTGTTAGGATGAATTCCTTGAATATCCATGATGCTAATGATATGAAAAGCCAGAAGCTTGGGGAAGCTATGTTTGCTGAAGATGATATTTTTTGTCTCCCAAGTTTTGATGAACAAATTTATTATGATGATAGCGTGCCTCCTGTTTATGATGATTATATTGATGAAAGTGAGTTTGGAAGAGTGCCAACTTTAGGAAGTGATGATCCCACTATTTTGGAGGATGTTGAATCTTATTGTGATAATTATAAAAGTGGATTTGGAGAGGTCATGACTTTATTTAGTAATGATTCCGCTATCTTGGAAGAGGTTTCAATTGATTATGATGAGAACAAAGTTGTTACTTATAATGATTATTGTGATGACACTTATGCTATAAAAAGTAGTGATGATTATATTTATAAAGCTTGTCATGATTATGATTACCCTTTTTCTGAACATTACTCTTTTAATGTGGAAATAATTTATAGTATTCGAGTTTCTTATAATACTCCCACTATTCCGAATAAGAAGAAATTTGCTTAGGTGGAGAGTAATAAAAAATCTATGCTTGTAGATCATGAAAAGAATGCTTTATGTGATGGTTATATTGTTGAATTAATTCATGATGCTACTGAAATTTATTATGAGGGAGGAATATATGCTCATAGGAATTGCAATAATATCAAGTTTCCTCTCTATGTGTTGAAAATCTTGAAGTCATCATTGTTCTACCTTCCTTTGCAAGTTGATTCTTGTTCCCACAAGTTATTTGCTCACAAAATCCCTATGCATAGGAAGTAGGTTAGGCTTAAATGTGCTAGTTATATTCTTCATGATGCTCTCTTTATGTTTATATTCTTATCTTCTATGTGAGCATCATTGAAATCATCATGCCTAGCTAGGGGCGTTAAACGATAGCGCTTGTTGCGAGGCAACCCAATTTTATTTTTGTTCCTTGCTTTTTGTTACTTTTTAGTAACAAATAAATCATCTATCCTCTGTTATGATTGTGTTTTTTTGTTTTAATTAGTGTTTGTGCCAAGTAAAGCCTTTAGGATCTTCTTGGGTGATTGTTATTTGATCTTGCTGTAAAAAACAGAAAGTATGCGCTCACCAGAATAATTTTCATTTTTTTACCAAAGAGAGAAAAGATACCAATTCCACTTGCAGTAGATTAATAAACAAATTTCCTAGGACTTGCTAATTTCTCAGGATTTTTGGAGTTACAAAAGTATTCGAAACCTCCAGATTACTACAGACTGTTCTGTTTTTGACAGATTCTGTTTTCTATGTGTTGTTTGCTTATTTTGATGAATCTATGAGTAGTATCGGAGGGTATGAACCATAGAGAAGTTGGAATACAGTAGATATTACACCAATATTAATTTAGAATGATTTCACAACAGTATCAAAAGTGGTGGTTTATTTTCTTATACTAACGGAGCTTACGAGTTTTCTGTTGAGTTTTGTGTTGTGAAGTTTTCCAGTTTTGGGTAAAGATTCGATGGACTATGGAATAAGGATTGGCAAGAGCCTAAGCTTGGGGATGCCCAAGGCACCCCAAGGTAACATTCAAGGACAACCAAGAGCCTAAGCTTGGGGATGCCCCGGATGGCATCCCCTCTTTCGTCTTTGTTCATCGGTAACTTTACTTGAGGCTATATTTTTATTCACCACATGATATGTGTTTTGCTTGGAGCGTCATTTTATTTTATTTTTTTGCTTGCTGTTTGAATAATATCCCAAGATCTGAAATTCTTAAATGTTAGAGAGTCTTCACATAGTTACATAATTATTCAACTACTCATTGATCTTCACTTATATCTTTCGGAGTAGTTTGTCATTTGCTCTAGTGCTTCACTTATATCCTTTTAGAGCACGGCTGTTGTTTTATTTTGAAGAAATAGATGAACTCCCGTGATTCACTTATATTATTTTGAGAGTCTTTAGAACAACATGGTAGTTTGCTTTGGTTATGAAACTAGTCCTAATATGATGGGCATCCAAGATGGGCATCCAAGATGGGCATAATAAAAACTTTCATATAAAGTGCATTGAATACTATGAGAAGTTTGATTCCTTATGATTGTTTTGAGATATGAAGATGGTGATATTAGAGTGATTCTAGTTGAGTAGTTGTGAATTTGAGAGATACTTGTGTTAAAGTTTGTGATTCCCGTAGCATGCACGTATGGTGAACCGTTATGTGATGAAGTCAGAGCATGATTTATTTTTTGATTATCTTCCTTATGAGTGGCGGTCGGGGACGAGTGATGGTCTTTTCCAACCAATCTATCCCCCTAGGAGCATGCGCGTAGTATTTTGTTTCGATAACTAACATATTTTTGCAATAAGTATGTGAGTTCTTTATGACTAATGTTGAGTCCATGGATTATACGCACTCTCACCCTTCCACCATTGCTAGCCTCTCTAGTACCGCACACCTTTCGCCGGTATCATACACCCACCATATACCTTCCTCAGAACAGCCACCATACCTATCTATTATGGCATTTCCATAGCCATTCTGAGATATATTGCCATAAAACTTTCCACCGTTCCGTTTATTATGACACGCTTCAGCATTGTCATATTGCTTTGCATGATCATGTAGTTGACATCGTATTTGTGGCAAAGCCACCATTCATAATTCTTTCATACATGTCACTCATGAGTAATTGCACATCCCGCTACACCGCCAGAGGCATTCATATAGAGTCATATTTTGATCTAAGTATCGAGTTGTAATTCTTGAGTTGTAAGTAAATAAAAGTGTGATGGTCATCATTATTATAGCATTGTTGTCGGATGTGGGGTTCCGGCAAACCCTTAAGGCTCGAACACTGGGGGCGCGCGAAGTCTTTCCCTCCTACCGATCTACGCTCTAGCTCGCTAAGATCTTGCGGACGAACTCGACGAACTCGCAACATATAAAGACACGGGGTTTATACTGGTTCGGGCCACCGTTGTGGTGTAATACCCTACTCCAGTGTGGTGGTGGTGGATCGCCTCTTGGGCTGATGATGAACAGTACAAGGGAAGAACTGCCTCCTGAGGTTGAGGTGTTCTTGTGCATATGAACTCTTGATCGGGTTGGATCAAGCTAAGATGAGATGAGATCCCATCCCCTACTATGGTGGTGGCTACTCCTATTTATAGAGGCCCTGGTCCTCTTCCCAAATATCGAGCGGGAAGGGAGCCAACAATGGCGGGCAAATTTGAAGGGGGACAGCTAGTACAAGCTATCCTGACAAAAGCGGTCTTCTCCTGCGAAGAGCTCTGGGGTGACGCCGTCTTGGGCTCCACGATGACCTCCGTCTTTCCGTCCTCCTGGTCTCGGTGCACCGAAATGGCAACCTTTGCCTGAGGCCTCGGTACTCCGCGGCTACGCTTGCCTACTTTGCACCAAAGAGGAAATAAGGACGCTGCGCGCGCTGGCGCCCGCCTGTTGTCGATCGTCTTCGCTCACGTCACGAGAGCCTCGTGAGGTTTGCCTCGCCTTGATATCTCCGCCCCTCGCGAGCCTTCTTGACTAGGCCGCTCGGGAGGAGGTCTTGCATCGTCTGCCTCGTGAGGCTTGGACCCTTGCGAGGGTCTTCGATCCTTCGTTGATGAAGATGGGTCGTACGGCCTGCTGGCTCCGCCACGCCGCGGGCCGCAGGCAGGCAGGTCTGGGGACCCCCATTCCTAGAACGCCACAGTGGCCCCCGGGCCCAAGGTGCGCTCGGGCTTGGCTTCGCGGCGAAGCCAAGGGTCAAGTTCGGAGCCTCGCGGGCCCCAAAAACCTGTGGCCTCGATTGACGCGTGGCAGTTGATTGGACGTGGGCGTCTCCGCTTCCCCATACTGCCTCGGCAACTGCATGACTTGTCAAGTCCCTATGACATGCAAGGGAAACCACCATTACCTGCAATCGTGGGAGGTGCCGGTTGGCCTTCTTCCGCTATAAATGGAGAGGGGGCGGAGCCCCCGTCGCCCATCTCTTCCTCGCTTGCTTGCTTCTTCCTTGCTCTACTGCTTGCTCTAATGGCGCCTATTAGAAGGTTCTCCGCCGAAGAGAAGGGGAAAGCCCGCCGGGATGTCCCAGAGCCACTCCCTCCGAAGAGGAGGTCGATCCATCGCCGTGACGAAGCGGCGATGCAAGTGGTGACGAGGCCTTGGTGCGAGTGGCCTCCACCGGGGTACCCGCTACCCCTGTATGCCCAAGACGAGGGCTCGGGAGGACGAAGTGACGAGCAGCGCCACCCACGCTGCATCTGGGGTCGCCGCGCCACGGTGACTCGTGTCGTCCACGCCGCGGACTCCTGGCGCGAGTTGGTGCTGTGGGCGCTGATGCCTCCGAGCTCCTGGATCCGCTTCCCGCGGTTCTTCTCCGACGTGATGCCGCTGAGGGGGCCTCTCGAGCTCTGGCTGCAGCACGCCGACTGCAGCGCTCCGGCGACCGGAGCGGAGATCGAAGTGGTCCCCACCGGCAAGATCTTCATGACCCATGGCTGGGGGGAGATCGCTCGAGTCTGTCGTGCGAGGGGCGCCCTCGCGATCCACTTCGAGTACGACGGTGCCTCCACCCTCTTCTTCAAGGTCTTCGACGCCGAGGGCCGTCGCCTGGAGTGATGCTCCGGAGAAGAGCGCGAGGCTGATGCGCGCTCCGCTCGTGACCACTCCAGCAGCAGCAACCCTTGGGAGTCCAGCAGTTCTCCTGAGCTCTACGAGACCCCGGAGACGAGCGACAACAGCTACGTCCCCCCGAGCTCTCGCCGTGCTCGGAGCAGGGCTGCGGCGTCCAGCCGCCGCCACCGCAGATCTGGATGGGGTTGGCGCCGGCCTCCCGTGGCCCACTGTTGATGATGGCGTCCGCCACGGAAGGATGTAGATAGGACCCCCTTAGCATCAACTTTTGTTTCCTGCGAAGAATCATGAATCACCCCATGGGGGCTTGTAAGGGTCTGCAATGCCTTTGTACTTATCTGCCTTGTTATGAAGATTTGATGAACGCGTGTCCCATTAAGGCGTGGTCCCCCTGTCTTTCCTCGCGATAGCTTGTTGCTCTACGCTGATGGGTCCCGGTCCCAAGGCGGCTACAGTCGTCGCTGCTATGCTAGGTCGCGATGCCGTGGTCAAGGCTAGGAGGTGCGTGGCCCGAGGTCCAGTAAGAGCCCTTGAGGCGCGATGCTCAGGAGGTCCCCCTTAGCGCCCAAGCGGCCATGGTAAGGAATGAAAGGAAGATGACTTGGTCGCAACGGGGTTGCGGCATGGTGTGAGCGACTACTAGGCCCAAATATTTAGCCGATCCGAGGGCGAGACTTATCTTGCTGACTTCGCGGTGATTCCTGATGTTGCGCCAGGGCTGCGCGCCAACTTATGCGACATAGCTAGGCCGTTCCGTCCGAGTTTTCCTTCTCCCGAGCTCTTCTTAGTGCTCTACGTCCTCAGGTCCCGGCCCTCGAGCAAGCTCAGCCGCCACTGGTATGCCAGGTCGCGATGCCGTGGTCAAGGCCAGGGGTGAGGGCTAGAGAGCCAGTAAGAGCTCCTGAGTCACGATGCTCAGGAGCCCCCTTTTAACGCGCAAGCGAATCGCACGAGAGAAAAGGAGACTCGCGGTGCCGCCTGCTATCCTTCCCGCGGGGTCCATGTGGATAGGCACAAGAAGAAACATGGTTTGTCGTTACTGCCGCCTGCCTGCCGTTGGTTGGTCCGAATGATGTGAAGGCACTGAGGGCCTGGTGAGGTGACGTGCACGGCGCGTGCCGCGAGCCAGAGCTCGACCACTTAGATTTGTCGGGCGTGGCAGGGACGGACCCATGCACCAGCGTCGTGCCTGTGTAGAGACCCCGAGGGAGACGATGATCGAGCAGGTGATAGCAGTTGGCAGGTTAAGCATGAAGAGCAGATCGACTTAGGTAAATACAAGAAGATACATGTCACCAGGTCCGGCCCGAGCGGCGTGGGGATGATGCAGCCCGAGGGGCGCCCCAACAAGGTAAGCTAAAGACATAAGCAAAAGGGATACATGCCATAGGGACGGACCCATGTGGCCTGGGAATAATGCAGCCCGAGGGGCACTCCCAGCTTAAATGAACTTGGAAGATGTCACCTAGTCCTGTAGACGAAGTAGAGTTGGTGCAGCTGAAGCCACGCGTTGAAGGAATGGCTCCTCGTGAGCCACCGGGACCCTAAGCCTCAGGAGGCTCTGGGGGCTCAGGAGGTTCCCTGAAGATAGTCCCCATCTCCCCCAGAACGGCGTGGAACCTGGCCTCTTGAGCCGTCAGGACTTGCCGCACGTTGTGCTGATAGGCTGACGCCACGCTCGGCAAGCCGAAGGGCATGCGAACGTAGTTGTGTGGTGGACCTTCACAGCGGCTCGCACGTGATGGCCAGAAGCGTTCCTGAGATGCGGCCCTGTTGAGCCCTGGGATGTCGATGCAGACGTGCAGCCCTTCATCCTCGTCTGGATGGGGGGTTGCGCCTTGTGAGCGGCTGTGGCCACGCATGGCTCTTGCTTCTTGCAGTTCCTGGGTGGTCTTGGTGATGAACTCCTGAGCGGTGGGCACTCCTTTCCCTGTGCTCTCCTGAGGGAAGCGTGATGTGAAGCATGCTTCCAAGTGGTGCCCAAGCGCCCCCCCCCCATGAGGTTGACAAGGTCTGAGGCCCTCCAGAAGAGAACCCCCGAGCCCTGCCCGAGGAGGGCGCCGGGCGCGCTTTCCTATGCGGTGGAGGGAGGCACCCCTGGAGCGGGCGCTGATCCTGACGAGGCTCCTGACGCGACGCCATCTTCTTGGGGTCCTGCGCGGTGCGGCAGCTTCTTCTTGGAGATGTTCTCCAGAGGACCTTCACTTCTGCTGTCAGGGTTATCGATTGCTGCGGCTTGGAAGACGCGCTCAAGGGATCACACTGCATCCCTTTCTTCACATGGGACAATGATGATTCCCCCGCTTCCTGGCATCTTGAGGACGTTGTAGCCATGGTGAGTGACTGACATGAACTTGGCCACGATTGGATACCCGAGGATGGCATTGTACGGCAGGCGGATGTGCGCGACGTTGAAGTCAATGAGCTCGGTGCGGTAGTTCTTGCGCTCCCCGAAGGTGACAGGCAGGCGGACTTGCCCCATCGGTGTGGTGGAACCACCTGTCACTCCTGAGAAAGGCTTGGTTGGCTGGAGCTGCTCCTAGGGCACTTGGAGGTTGTCGAACGTGTCGACGGATAGGACGTTGAGCCCTGCGCCACCATCAATGAGAGTCTTGGTGACCTGCACATTGCTGATGACTGGAGAACACAGCATAGGCAGGGTGCCAGCGGTGGCTGCGCACTTGAGCTGATCCGCTGAGTTGAAGGTGATGGCACATTGGGACCACCTGAGCGGGCGTGTGGCCTCGAGCTTGGGGAGCACCGCGTTCACCTCGCGAGCGAACTATTTGAAGATGCGCTGAGAGGCTGGGGCCTGAGCACCGCCCAAGATGCAAGCGATCGCACGCGGCTCCTAGAAGCCCCTAGCGCCCTCGTCCTAGTGGTGGTCATCATTCCTTCTCGGTGGCGGCAACGGGGGAAGACCAGCATTGCCCTAGGGGCGATCCTCACGAGGCCGGTCCATCCAGGCGCCCTCGTGAGGTTGGTCCTGTCAGCGGTCCTCACGAGGCCGGACGCGCCACTCCTGGTGCAGGCCACGGTCGTTCCAGCGTCCGCCTCCGCGTCGTCCTCCACGGCCGTAGCCCCGGTCTTTACACTCGGGGCTTCGACCGAAGCGTCCTTCCCGTATGGCTCTGAGCTCTTGACAGTCGCTGGTGTTGTGGGTGTTCAGGTTGTGGAAGGCGCAGAACGGACGACCATTCTTGGATGACTCGGGCTGATCTCTGCCTCGCTTGGTGTCGGGCTCCGCTGCGAGCACTACTACCTCTTTGCGCTTCACGTCCTTGGCCTTGGCCTTCTTCTCCTCCACTCCTGCAGCTGGCAGCTCAAGGAGAGAGAGGCGCCCCTCCTCAGCTTTTGCGCACTTGGTCTCCAGGTTGAACATCTCCTGAGATGTGCAAAGCTCCTCGTGGATAGCCAGCTCTTCCTTCAACTTGACGTCACAGACGCCGTCTGAGAACGCGGAGATGATGGCTTCATCCGTGACCTTGGGGATCTTGAGGTGGGTGTTGTTGAAGCGTTGGATGTACTTCTGGAGGGTCTCTCCTGGCTGTTGCTTGATGCAGCGTAGATCGCCCGCGGCCGGTGGGCGGTCGCGAGTGCCCTGGAATTTGGCGAGAAAGCGATCGCGCATCTCGTTCCTGGAGGAGATCGAGCCGTGCTGCAGGTTCAGGAGCCAGGAGCGGGCCCCATCCTTGAGAGCCATGGGAAACTAGTTTGCCATGACTTTTTTGTCGCTGTAGGCCGCTTAGATGCTCAGCTCATAGAGCTACAGGAACTCCGCGGGGTCGGCGGTGCCGTCGTATCGAGGAGGTAGATCTGGCTTGAACTTGCCTGGCCAGGCGATGCTACACAGCTTAGGGGTGAAGGCGCGACAGCCGACCGTGGTTGCTGGGGCCCGCTTCGGAGGTGGACCTAGGTCTTGACGAGGTCCGTGCTGCGCCGCTACAGGCAGTACGCGGTCTTGACGAGGTGCCGCGGGTAGCACCGGTGCAGTTTCTCGCGGCCACGAGATTTCTTGGCAGCTTCTTTCTTCACGTGCGGGCGCCGGGCGCGATGGATCACTCCGCGGAGGCACGCGCCTTGGTGCCAAGGCACCGTCTTGGGGTCGAGGTGGTGGAGGCACGCCATGAGCCCCGTCGCCCACGGCTGGTTGAGGGGGAGGCAGAGAGTGGGACGGCATTGAAGAGCCCCCTGCGGCACGGACGAGCTCGGCAACGCGGTTGAGCCACTCCTCATAAAGGTCGTCGATGGGGGCGGTAACGCAGGAGCTCATTCGCCGCGATGAGCGTGGCCCGTGCCTCCATGGGAGCGCGGTGCGCGTGGGACGAAGAACCAGCAGGGGTGAGTGATGGAGTAGCGGTGCGGTCGTCCTGCCACACTGAAGGATACAGCAAGGACGCCTGCTGCTTGTTCCCTGCCGGGCCGGTGGCAGCGTTGGCGGCGGGGGACGGAGAATAACGAGGTGGCCCGCCGACGGAAGCCGTCTGAGCGACGCGGGCGGCGAGGGCAGCCCGACGCTCAGCTCGAGCACGGCGAGTGTCCGACATGGAGTCGACGGAGCGATGGACTGACAAAGAGGAAGCTACAGCGCACCCCTACCTGGCGTGCCAAATGTCGGATGTGGGGTTCCGGCAAACCCTTAAGGTTCGAACACTGGGGTGCGCGCGAAGTCTTTCCCTCCTACCGATCTACGCTCTAGCTCGCTAAGATCTTGCGGATGAACTCGACAAACTCGCAACATAGAAAGACATGGGTTTTATACTGGTTCGGGACACCATTGTGGTGTAATACCCTACTCCAGTGTGGTGGTGGTGGATTGCCTCTTGGGCTGATGATGAACAATACAAGGGAAGAACTGCCTCATGAGGTTGAGGTGTTCTTATGCGTATGAACTCTCGATCGGGTTGGATCAAGCTAAGATGAGATGAGATCCCATCCCCTACCATGGTGGTGGCTAGTCCTATTTATAGAGGCCCTGGTCCTCTTCCCAAATATCGAGCGGGAAGGGAGCCAACAATAGCTGGCAAATTTGAAGGGGGACAGCTAGTACAAGCTATCCTGACAAAAGCGGTCTTCGCCTGCGAAAAGCTCTGGGGTGACGCCGTCTTGGGCCCCACGATGACTTCCATCTTGCCGTCCTCCTGGTCTTGGTCCTGTTGCACCGAAATGGCAACCTTTGCCTGAGGCCTCGGTACTCCGCGACTGCGCTTGCCTCCTTTGCACCAAAGAGGAAATAAGGACGTTGCGCGTGCTGGCGCCCGCCTGGTGTCGATCGTCATGGCTCACGTCACGAGAGCCTCGTGAGGTTCGCCTCGCCTTGATATCTCTGCCCCTCGTGAGCCTGCCTGACTAGGCCGCTCGAGAGGAGGTCTTGCATCGTCCGCCTCGCGAGGCTTGGACCCTCGCGAGGGTCTTGGATGCTTCGATGATGAAGATGGGTTGTATGGCCTGCTGGCTCCGCCACGCCGTGGGCCGCAGGCAGGCAGGTCTGGGGACCCCCGTTCCCAGAACGCCGACAATTGTCCCATGTGAGAAAAGGATGATGGAGACTATGATTCCCCCACAAGTCGGGATGAGACTCCGGACGAAAAAAAGAGGCCAAAAAAGAGAAAGGAGAAGGCCTAAACAAAAAATGAGAGAAAAAGAAAGAAGGGGCAATGTCATAAAAAAAGATGAGACTCCGAACGAAAAAAAGAAGAGAAAAAAGATGCCATAAAAAAGAGAAGGCCCAAAAAATGAGAGAAAAAGAGAGAAGGGGCAATGCTACTATCCTTTTACCACACTTGTGCTTCAAAGTAGCACCATGATCTTCATGATAGAGAGTCTCCTATGTTGTCACTCTCATATACTAGTGGGAATCTTTCATTATAGAACTTGTCTTGTATATTCCAATGATGGGCTTCCTCAAAATCCCCTAGGTCTTCGTGAGCAAGCGAGTTGGATGCACACCCACTTAGTTTATTTTTGAGCTTTCATACACTTATAGCTCAAGTGCATCCGTTTCATGGAAATCCCTACTCACTCACATTGATATCTATTGATGGGCATCTCCATAGCCCGTTGATACGCCTAGTTGATGTGAGACTATCTTCTCCTTTTTGTCTTCTCCACAACCACCATTCTATTCCACCTATAGTGCTATGTCCATGGCTCACTCTTATGTATTGCGTGGAGATTGAAAAAGTTTGAGAACATCAAAAGTATGAAACAATTGCTTGGCTTGTCATCGGGGTTGTACATGATTAAATATTTTGTGTGATGAAGATAGAGCATAGCCAGACTATATGATTTTGTAGGGATAGATTTCTTTGGCCATGTTATTTTGAGAAGACATGATTACTTTATTAGTATGCTTGAAGTATTATTATTTTTATGTCAATATTAAACTTTTGTCTTGAATCTTTCGGATCTGAATATTCATGCCACAATAAAGAAAATTACATTGAAAATTATGATAGGTAGCATTCCACATCAAAAATTCTGTTTTTATCATTTACCTACTTGAGGACGGGCAGGAATTAAGCTTGGGGATGCTTGATATGTCTCCAACGTATCTATAATTTTTTATTGTTCCATGCTATTATATTATCCATCTAGCATCTTTTATATGCATTTATATGCTATTTTATATGATTTTTGGGACTAACCTATTAACCTAGAGCCTAGTGCCAGTTTCTGTTTTTTCCTTGTTTTTGAGTATTGCAGAAAAGGAATACCAAACGGAGTCCAATTGACGTGCCAATTTTTGATGGTTTTTATGGACCAAAAGAAGCCCCCGAAGTAAAAGAGTTGGGCCAGAAGAGTGCCGGGCTGTCCACGAGGGTGGGGGCACGCCCTACCCCCCTGGGCATGGGCCCCTATCTCGTGGATGATACGGAGACCCGCCTGATGTGAGACCTACGCCAAAAATTCCTATAAATGCAGAAGCCCCAGAAATAAACCTAGATCAGAAGTTCCGCCGCCGCAAGCCTCCGTGGCGACCAAAACCCAATCTAGACTCGTTCCGGCACCTTGTCGGAGGGGGGAAATCCCTCTTCGGTGGCCATCTTCATCATCCCGGCACTCTCCATGACAAGGAGGGAGTAGTTAACCCTCGGGGCTGAGGGTATGTACTAGTAGCTATGTATTTGATCTCTCTCTCTCTCTCTCTCTCTCTCTCTCTCTCTCTCATGTTCTTGATTCGCACGATCTTGATGTATCGCGAGCGTTGCTATTATAGTTGGATCTTATGATGCTTCTCCCCCTCTATCTCCTTCTGATGAATTGAGTTTTCCCTTTGAAGTTATCTTATCGGATTGAGTCTTTAAGGATTTGAGAACCCTTGATGCATGTCTTTCATGTGCTTATCTATGATGACATTGGGTTATTTCACGTGATCCACTTGATATGTTTTGGTGATCAACTTGCGAGTTCCGTGACCTCGTGAACTTATGCATAGGGGTTGGCACATGTTCTCGTCTTGACTCTCCGGTTGAAACATTGGGGAACTCTTTGAAGTCCTTTGTGTTGGTTGAATAGATGAATATGAGATTGTGTGATGCATATCGTATAATCATACACACGGATACTTGAGGTGACATTGGAGTATCTAGGTGACATTAGGGTTTTGGCTGATTTGTGTCTTAAGGTGTTATTCTAGTATGAACTCTAGGATAGATTGAATGGAAAGAATAGCTTTGTGTTATTTTACTACGGATTCTTGAATAGATCGATCAGAAAGAATAACTTTGAGGTGGTTTCGTACCCTACAATAATCTCTTCGTTTGTTCTCCGCTATTAGTGACTTTGGAGTGACTGTTTGTTGCATGTTGAGGGATTGTTATATGATCCAATTATGTTCTTATTGTTGAGAGAACTTGCACTAGTGAAAGTATGAACCCTAGGCCTTATTTCAATGCATTGCAATACCATTTTCGCTCACTTTTATCATTAGTTACCTTGCTGTTTTTATATTTTCAAATTACAAAAACCTATATCTATCATCCATATTGCACTTGTATCACCATCTCTTCGCCGAACTAGTGCACCTATACAATTTACCATTGTGTTGGGTGTGTTGGGGACACAAGAGACTCTTTGTTATTTGGTTGGAGGGTTGTTTGAGAGAATCCATCTTCATCCTACGCCTATCATGGATTGATAAACCTTAGGTCATCCACTTGAGGGAAATTTGTTCCTGTCCTACAAACCTCTACACTTGGAGGCCCAAGAACGTGTACAAGAAGAACGTTGTGTAGTAGACATCAGTAATACACATATTCATAATATTGATGCCAAACGATACAAAGTTGATAATGATAGTGCAACATACTTGTGGCACTGCCGTTTAGGTCATATTGGTGTAAAGCACATGAAGAAACTCCATGCGGATGGACTTTTGGAATCACTTGATTATGAATCATTTGATACATGCAAACCATGCCTCATGGGCAAGATGACTAAAACTCCGTTCTCCGGAACAATGGAGCGAACCACTGACTTATTGGAAATAATACATATCGATGTATGCAGTCCAATGACTGTTGAGGCTCGTGGCAGGTATCGTTATTTTTTAACCTTCACAGATGATTTGAGCATATATGGGTATATCTACATAATGAAACACAAGTCTGAAACATTTGAAAAGTTCAAAGAATTTCAAAGTGAAGTGGAGAATCATCGTAAAAAGAAAATAAAGTTTCTACGATCTGATCGCGGAGGCGAACATTTGAGTTACGAGTTTGGCCTTCATTTAAACCAATGTGGAATAGTTTCACAACTCACGCCACCTGGAACACTACAGTGTAAAGGTGTGTCTGAACATCGTAACCGTACTATATTAGGTATGGTGCGATCTATGATGTCTCTTATCAATTTACCACTATTATTTTGGGGTTGTGCATTAGAGACAGCTACATTCACGTTAAATAGGGCACCATCTAAATACATTGAGACGACATCGTATGAACTATGGTTTCGCAAGAAACCTATGCTGTCGTTTCTTAAAATTTTGGGGCTGTGATGCTTATATGAAAAAGCTTCAGCCTGATAAGCTCAATCCCAAATCGGAGAAGTGTGTCTTCATAGGATACCCAAAAGATACTATTAGGTACACCTTTTATCACAGGTCCAAGGCAAGATATTTGTTGCTAAGAATGGATCCTTTCTGGAGAAGGAGTTTCTCTCGAAAGAAGTGAGTGGGAGGAAAGTAGAAACCGATGAGGTAATTGTACCTTCTCTCGAATTGGATAGTAGCTCATCACAGAAAACCATTCCCGTGATGCCTACACCAATTAGAGAGGAAGCTAATGATAATGATCATGAAACTTCAGATCAAGTTACTACCGAACCTTGTAGGTCAACCAAAGCACGATCCACACCGGAGTGGTACGGTAATTCTATTCTGGAAGTCATGACCATGACAAATCTATGAACTATGAGGAAGCGATGATGAGCCCAGATTCTGATAAATGGCTTGAGGCCATGAAATATGAGATAGGATCCATGTATGAGAACAAAGTGTGGACTTTAGTGGACTTGCCCGATGATCGGCAAGCCATTGAGAATAAATGGATCTTCAAGAGGAAGACGGACACTGATGGTAGTGTTACTATCTACAAAGCTCAACTTGTCGCAAAAGGTTTTCAACAAGTTCAAGGTGTTTACTACGATGAGATTTTCTCACTCGTAGCAGTGCTTAAGTCTGTCCGAATCATGTTAGCAGTTGCCACATTTTATGAAATCCGGCAAACAGATGTCAAAATTGCATTCCTTAATGGATTTCTTAAAGAAGAGTTGTATATGATGTAGCCAGAAGGTTTTGTCGATTCTAAAGGTGCTAACAAAGTGTGCAAACTCCAGCGATCCATCTATGGACTGGTGCAAACATCTCGGAGTTGGAATATATGCTTTGATAAGGTGATCAAAGCATATGGTTTTATACAGACTTATGGTGAAGCCTGTATTTACAAGAAAGTGAGTGGGAGCTCTGTAGCATTTCTAATATTATATGTGGATGACATATTGTTGATTGGAAATGATATAGAATTTCTGGATAGCATAAAAGGATACTTGAATAAGAATTTTTCAATGAAAGACCTCGCTAAAGCTACTTATATATTGGGCATCAAGATCTATAGGGATAGATCGAGACGCTTAATAGGACTTTCACAAAGCACATACCTTGACAAGATTTTGAAGAAGTTCAAAATGGATCAGTCAAAGAAACCTTTCTTGCCTGTGTTGCAAAGGTGTGAAGTTGAGTAAGACTCAAAGCCCGACCACAGCTGAAGATAGAGAGAGAATGAAAGTCATACTGTAAGTGCATCTAGTGCCCCTTAGTGATTTTGGTGTACTGAAGACTAATAGGTCAAGGGACTAATGTGTTTGTGAGTGTACACAGGTCCATAAGTCCATGAGGAGTTTGATATTTATAGAGAAAGTTAACCCCTAAAAATGAATGTTTGCCACTGAAGACTTTTGCTTTCTGAAGACTTTGAAAGTGAAGAAATTGGTGTGATCCTGAAGACTTGATATTCATGCGAGCAATATGAAGCTCGAAGACTTTTGTTTTCATAGTTTCGTTTTTCTCTTTCTTGAGTCATAGGAAAAGCCGTACTGTTAAAAGGGGTCGAGGTAAAACTAAGGAAAAGTTTCCAAGTGATGCTCATCTCAAAATCCTACAACTACCCAATCCTTTCGAGTGAAGCCATTGGAAATCTCATACAGTTCAGTCAATTTCTTCAGTGATAGAGACGAAGATCTTCTGGTCTCTGTGGAATTTGTTCTAACTGAGGAGTTAGGAATTCGCCAGCGCGGATTGCCTACAAGTGAGGAACATGATAGCCCTGAGGAATTTGATAGCCAAATTTCCGACCGTTGTTGTGCTGTGCGCCAGCTGTCCCCAAAATATCTACCCACCTAACGGTCATATCATTGAAGGGCATTTATGTCTTATCATGTCGGGCAGCTCCCTAGGCTATAAATTGTTGGGAACATAGTAATTTCAAAAAAAAATCCTACGCACACGTAGGATCATGGTGATGCATAGCGACGAGAGGGGAGAGTGTTTCCACGTACCCTCGTAGACCAAAAGCGGAAGCGTTAGCACAACGCGGTTGATGTTGTCGTACGTCTTCACGATCCGACCGATCCAAGTACCAAACGCATGGCACCTCCGAGTTCAGCACATGTTCAGCTCAATGACGTCCCACGAACTCTGATCCAGTAGAGCTTCACGGGAGAGTTTTGTCAGCACGACGGCGTGATGACGGTGATGATGATGCTACCGACGCAGGTCTTCGCCTAAGCACCGCTACGATATGATCGAGGTGGATTATGGTGGAGGGGGGCACCGCACACGGTCGGGAGAGATCAACAGGTCAACGTGTGTGTCTAGAGGTGCCCCTTGCCCCCGTATATAAAGGAGCAAGGGGGGAGGCCGGCCGGCTCTCTATGGCGCGCCAGGAGGAGTCCTCCTCCTAGTAGGAGTAGGACTGCCCTCTTTCCTACTCCTACTAGGAGGGGGGAAAGGAAGGGGGAGAGGGAGAAGGAAAGGGGGGCGCCGCCCCCTCTCCTAGTCCAATTCGGACCAGAGGGGGAGGGGCGCGCGGCCTGCCCTAGGCCATCCCTCTCTCTCCACTAAGGCCCATAAGGCCCATTATTTCTCCCGGGGGGTTTCCGGTAACCCTCCGGCACTCCGGTTTTCTCCGAAACCACCCGAAACACTTTCGGTGTCCGAATGTAGTCATACAATATATTGATCTTTACGTCTCAGCCATTTAGAGGCTCCTTGTCATGTCCGTGATCATATCCGGGACTCTGAACTACCTTCAGTACATCAAAATACAACAACTCATAATATTGATCGTCACCGAACTTTAAGCGTGCGGACCTTACGGGTTCGAGAACTATGTAGACATGACCGAGACACGTCTTCGGTCAATAAAAAATAGCAGAACCTGGATGCTCATATTGGCTCCCACATATTCTACAAAGATCTTTATCGGTAAAACCGCATGACAACATACGTTGTTCCCTTTGTCATCGGTATGTTACTTGCCCGAGATTTGATCGTCGGTATCTCAACACCTTGTTCAATCTCGTTGCCGGCAAGTCTCTTTACTCGTTCCATAATACATCATTCCTCAACTAACTCATTAGTTGCAATGCTTGCAAGGCTTATAGTGATGTGTATTACCGGGTGGGCCCAGAGATACCTTTCCGACAATCGGAGTGACAAATCCTAATCTCGATATACGCCAACTCAACAAATACCTTCGGAGACACCTGTAGAGCACATTTATAATCACCCGTTTACGTTGTGACATTTGGTAGCACACAAAGTGTTCCTCCGGTTAACGGGAGTGGCATAATTTAATAGTCATAGGAACATATGTAAGTCTTGAAGAAAGCAATAGCAACATACTAAACGATCGAGTGCTAATCTAATGGAATGGGTCAATTTAATCATATAATTCTCCTAATGATGTGATCCCGTTAATCAAATGACAACTCATGTCTATGGTTAGGAAACATAACGATCTTTAATTAACGAGCTAGTCAAGTAGAGGCATACTAGTGACACTATATTTGTCTATGTATTCACACATGTACTAAGTTTCCGGTTAATACAATTCTAGCATGAATAATAAACATTTATCATGATATGAGGAAATAAATAATAACTTTATTGTTGTCTCTAGGGCATAATTCCTTCAGTCTCCCACTTGCGCTAGAGTCAATAATCTAGATTACATAGTAATGATTCTAACACCCATGGAGCCTTGGTGCTGATCATGTTTTGCTCGTGGAAGAGGCTTAGTCAGTGGGTCTGCAACATTCATATCCATATGTATCTTGCAAATCTCTATGTCTCCCACCTGGACTTGATCCCGGATGGAGTTGAAGCGTCTCTTGATGTGCTTGGTTCTCTTGTGAAATCTGGATTCCTTTGCCAAGGCAATTGCACCAGTATGTTCACAAAAGATTTTCATTGGACCCGATGCACTAGGTATGACACCTAGATTGGATATGAACTCCTTCATCTAGACTCCTTCATTTGCTTCTTCCGAAGTAGCAATGTACTCCCCTTCACACGTAGATCCCGCCACGACGCTTTGTTTAGAACTGCTCCAACTGACAGATCCACCGTTCAATATAAACACGTATCCGGTTTGCGATTTAGAATCATCCGGATCAGTGTCAAAGCTTGCATCAATGTAACCATTTACGATGAGCTCTTTGTCACCTCCATAAACGAGAAACATATCCTTAGTCCTTTTCAGGTATTTCAGGATGTTCTTGACCGCTGTCCAGTGATCCACTCCTGGATTACTTTAGTACCTCCCCGCTAAACTAATAGCAAGGCACACATCAGGTCTGGTACACATCATTGCATACATGATAGAGCCTATGGCTGAAGCATAGGGAACATCTTCCAATTTCTCTCTATCTTCTGTAGTGGTCGGGCATTGAGTCTTACTCAACTTCACACCTTGTAAAACAGGTAAGAACCCTTTCTTTGCCTGATCCATTTTGAACTTCTTCAAAACTTTGTCAAGGTATGTACTTTGTGAAAGTCCAATTAAGCGTCTTGATCTATCTCTATAGATGTTGATGCCCAATATGTAAGCAGCTTCACCGAGGTCTTTCATTGAAAAACTCTTATTCAAGTATCCTTTTATGTTATCCAGAAATTCTATATCATTTCCAATCAACAATATGTCATCCACATATAATATTAGAAATGCTACATAGCTCCCACTCACTTTCTTGTAAATACAGGCTTCTCCAAAAGTCTATATAAAACCATATGCTTTGATCACACTATCAAAACGCTTATTCCAACTCCGAGAGGCTTGCACCAGTCCATAAATGGATCGCTAGAGCTTGCACACTTTGTTAGTACCCTTTGGATCGATAAAACCTTTAGGTTGCATCATATACAACTCTTCTTCCAGAAATCCATTCAGGAACGCAGTCTTTACATCCATTTGCCAAATTTCATAATCATAAAATGCGGCAACTGCTAACATGATTCGGGCGGACTTAAGCATCGCTACGGGTGAGAAGGTCTCATCATAGTCAACTCCTTGAACTTGTCGAAAACCTTCCACAAAAAGTCAAGCTTTGTAGACAGTAACATTACTGACAGCGTCTGTCTTATTCTTGAAGATCCATTTATTTTCGATGGCTTGCCGATCAACAGGCAAGTCAACCAAAGTCCACACTTTGTTCTCATACATGGATCCCATCTCAGATTTCAAGGCCTCAAGCCATTTTGCGGAATCTAGGCTCATCATTGCTTCCTCATAGTTCGTAGGTTTGTCATGGTCTAGTAACATGACCTCCAGAACAGGATTATCATACCAGTCTGGTGCGGATCTTACTATGGTTGACCTACGAGGTTCGGTGGTAACTTGATCTAAACTTTCATGATCATCATCATTAGCTTCCTCACTAATTGGTGTAGGTGTCACAGGAACCGGTTTCTGTGATGAACTACTTTCCAATAAGGGAGCAGATACAGTTACCTCATCAAGTTCTACTTTCCTACCACCCACTTCTTTCGAGAGGAACTCCTTCTCTAGAAAGGATCCATTCTTAGCAACGAATGTCTTGCCTTCGGATCTGTGATAGAAGGTGTACCCAACAGTTTCCTTTGGGTATCCTATGAAGACACTTTTCTCCGATTTGGGTTCGAGCTTATCAGGTTGAAGCTTTTTCACATAAGCATCGCAGCCCCAAACTTTAAGAAACGACAACTTTGGTTTCTTGCCAGACCACAGTTCATAAGGTGTCGTTTCAACGGATTTCGATGGTGCCCTATTTAACGTGAATGCAGCCATCTCTAAAGCATAGCCCCAAAACAATAGCGGTAAATCAGTAAGAGACATCATAGATCGCACCATATCTAGTAAAGTACGATTATGACGTTCGGACACACCATTACACTGTGGTGTTCCGGGTGGCGTGAGTTGCGAAACTATTCCGCATTGTTTCAAATGTAGACCAAACTCGTAACTCAAATATTCTCCTCCACGATCAGATTGTAGAAACTTTATTTTCTTGTTATGATGATTTTCCACTTCACTCTGAAATTCTTTGAACTTTTCAAATGTTTCAGACTTATGTTTCATTAAGTAGATATACCCATATCTGCTCAAATCATCTGTGAAGGTGAGAAAATAACGATACCCGCCGCGAGCCTCAATATTCATCGGACCACATACATCAGTATGATGATTTCCAATAAATTTGTTGCTCGCTCCATAGTTCAAGAGAACGGTGTTTTAGTCATCTTGCCCATGAGGCATGGTTTGCAAGTACCAAGTGATTCATAAGCAAGTGATTCCAAAAGTCCCTCAGTATGGAGTTTCTTCATGTGCTTTACACCAATATGACCCAAATGGCAGTGCCACAAATAAGTTGCACTATCATTATCAACTCTGCATCTTTTGGCTTCAACATTATGAATATGTGTGTCACTACTATCGAGATTTAAGACAAATAGACCACTCTTCAAGGGCGCATGACCATAAAAGATATTATTCATATAAATAGAACAACCATTATTCTCAGATTTAAATGAATAACCGCCTCGCATTAAACAAGATCCAGATATAATGTTCATGCTCAACGCTGGCACCAAATAACAATTATTTAGGTCTAAAACTAATCCTGAAGGTAGATGTAGAGGTAGTGTGCCGACGGCGATCACATCGACTTTGGAACCATTTCCCACGCGCATCGTCACCTCGTCCTTAGCCAGTCTTTGCTTAATTCGTAGTCCCTGTTTCGAGTTGCAAATATTAGCAACAGAACCAGTATCAAATACCCAGGTGCTACTGCAAGCTCTAGTAAGGTACACATCAATAACATGTATATCACATATACCTTTGTTCACCTTGCCATCCTTCTTATCCGCCAAATACTTGGGGTAGTTCCGTTTCTAGTGACCAGTCTGCTTGAAGTAGAAGCACTCAGTCTCAGGCTTAGGTCCAGACCTGGGTTTCTTCTCTTGAGCAGCAACTTGTTTGTTGTTCTTCTTGAAGTTCCCCTTCTTCCCTTTGCCTTTCTTCTTGAAACTGGTGGTCTTATTGACCATCAACACTTGATGCTCCTTCCTGATTTCTACCTCCACAGCCTTTAGCATTGTGAAGAGCTCGAGATTGTCTTATCCATCCCTTGCATATTATAGTTCATCACGAAGCTCTTGTAGCTTGGTGGCAGTGATTGAAGAATTTTGTCAATGACACTATCATCCGGAAGATTAACTCCTAGTTGAATCAAGTGATTGTTATACCCAGACATCCTGAGTATATGCTCACTGACAGAACTATTCTCCTCCATCTTGCAGATGTAGAACTTATTGGAGACTTCATATCTCTCAATCCGGGCATTTGCTTGAAATATTAACTTCAACTCCTGGAACATCTCATATGCTGCATGACGTTCAAAACATCGTTGAAGTCCCGGTTCTAAGCCGTAAAGCATGGCACACTGAACTATTGAGTAGTTATCAGCTTTGCTCTGCCAGACGTTCATAACATTCGGTGTTGCTCCTGCAGCAGGTTTGGCACCTAGTGATGCTTCCAGGACGTAATTCATCTGTGCAGCAATGAGGGTAATCCTCAAGTTACGGACCTAGTCCATGTAATTTCTACCATCATCTTTCAACTTAGCTTTCTCAAGGAACGCATTAAAATTCAACGGAACAACAACACGGGCCATCTATCTACAACAACATAGACAAGCAAAATACTATCAGGTACTAAGTTCATGATAAATTTAAGTTCAATTAATCTTATTACTTAAGAACTCCCACTTAGATAGACATCCATCTAATCATCTAAGTGATCACGTGATCCAAATCAACTAAACCATAACCGATCATCACGTGAAATGGAGTAGTTTTCAATGGTGAACATCACTATGTTGATCATATCTACTATATGATTCACGCTCGACCTTTCGGTCTCAGAGTTCCCAGGCCATATCTGCATATGCTAGGCTCGTCAAGTTTAACCCGAGTATTCTGCGTGTGCAAAATTGGCTTGCACCCATTGTAGATAAACGTTGAGCTTATCACACCCGATCATCACATGGTGTCTCGGCACGACGAACTTTGGCAACTGTGCATACTCAGGGAGAACACTTTTACCTTGAAATTTAGTGAGATATCATCTTATAATGCTACCATCAATCAAAGCAAAATAAGATGCATAAAGGATAAACATCACATGCAATCAATATAAGTGATATGATATGGCCATCATCATCTTGTGCTTGTGATCTCCATCTCTGAAGCACCATCATGATCACAATTGTCACCAGCGCGACACTTTGATCTCCATCGTAGCATCGCTGTCGTCTCGCCAACTATTGCTTCTATGACTATCGCTACCGTTTAGTGATAAATTAAAGCAATTACAGGGCGATTGCATTGCATACAATAAAGCGACAACCATATGGCTCCTGCCAGTTGCCGATAACTCCGTTACAAAACATGATCATCTCATACAATAAAATATAGCATCATGCCTTGACCATATCACATCACAACATGCCCTACAAAAACAAGTTAGACGTCCTCTACTTTGTTGTTGCAAGTTTTAAGTGGCTGCTACGGGTTGAGCAAAAACCGTTCTTACCTACGCATCAAAACCACAACGATAGTTCGTCAAGTTAGAGTTGTTTTAACCTTCACAAGGACCGGGCGTAGCCACACTCGGTTCAACTAAAGTTGGAGAAACTGACACCCGCCAGCCACCTGTGTGCAAAGCATGTCGGTAGAACCAGTCTCGCGTAAGCGTACGCGTAATGTCGGTCCGGGCTGCTTCATCCAACAATACCGCCGAACCAAAGTATGACATGCTGGTAAGCAGTATGACTTGTATCGCCCACAAATCACTTGTGTTCTACTCGTGCATATAACATCTACGCATAAACATGGCTCGGATGCCACTGTTGGGGAACATAGTTATTTCCAAAAAAATCCTACACACATGCAGGATCATGGTGATGCATAGAAACAAGAGGGGAGAGTGTGTACATGTACCCTCTTCGACCGAAAGCGGAAGCGTTAGCACAACCCGGTTGATGCAGTCGTATGTCTTCACGATCCGACCGATCCAAGTACCGAACGCACGGCACTTCCGAGTTCAGCACATGTTCAACTTGATGACGTCCCATGAACTCTGATCTAGCAGAGCTTCACGGGAGAGTTTCGTCAACACGATGGCGTGATGACGGTGATGATGATGCTACCGACGCAGGGCTTCACCTAAGCACCGCTATGATATGATTGAGGTGGATTATGGTGGAGGGGGGCTCCGCACATGGCTGGGAGAGATCAACAGATCAACTTGTGTGTCTAGAGGTGCCCCGTATATAAAGGAGCAAGGGGGGAGGCCGGCCGGCTCTCTATGGCGCGCTAGGAGGAGGAGACCTCCTCCTTGTAGGAGTAGGACTCCCCTCTTTATTACTCCTACTAGGAGGGGGAAAGGAAGGGGGAGAGGGAGAAGGAAAGGGGGGCGCCGCCCCCCCCCTCTCCTAGTACAATTTGGACCATAGGGGGAGGGGCGCGCGGCCTGCCCAAGGCCAGCCATCTCTCTCTCCACTAAGGCCCATAAGGCCCATTATTTCTCCTGGGGGGTTCCGATAACCCTCCGCCACTCCAGTTTTCTCCGAAACCACCCGGAACACTTCCGGTGTCCGAATATAGTCGTCCAATATATCGATCTTTACGTCTTGACCATTTCGAGACTCCTCGTCATGTCCGTGATCATATCCGGGACTCTGAACTACCTTTGGTACATCAAAACACAAAAACTCATAATACTGATTGTCACCGAACTTTAAGCGTGCGGACCCTACGGGTTCGAGAACTATGTAGACATGACCGATACACATCTTCGGTCAATAACCAATAGCGAAACCTGGATGATCATATTGGCTCCCACATATTCTACGAAGACCTTTATCGGTAAAACCGCATAACAACATACGTTGTACCCTTTGTCATCGGTATGTTACTTTCCCGATATTCGACCGTCGGTATCTCAATACCTAGTTCAATCTCGTTACCGAAAAGTCTCTTTACTCGTTCCGTAATACATCATCCCTCAACTAACTCATTAGTTGCAATGCTTGCAAGGCTTATAGTGATGTGTATTACTGAGTGGGCCCAGAGATACCTCTCCGACAATCGGAGTGACAAATCCTAATCTTGATATATGCCAACTCAACAAATACCTTCGGAGACACCTGTAGAGCACCTTTATAATAACCCATTTACATTGTGACGTTTGGTAGCACACAAAGTGTTCCTCGGTAAACGGGAGTTGCATAATCTCATAGTCATAGGAACATATATAAGTCATGAAGATAGCAATAGCAACATACTAAACGATCAAGTGCTAAGCTAATGGAATGGGTCAAGTAAATCACATCATTCTCCTAATGATGTGATCCTGTTAATCAAATGACAACTCATGTCTGTGGTTAGGAAACATAACCATCCTTAATTAACAAGATAGTCAAGTAGAGGTATACTAGCGACACTCTGTTTGTCTATGTATTCACACATGTACTAAGTTTTTGATTAATACAATTCTAGCATGAATAATAAACATTTATCATGATATGAGGAAATAAATAATAACTTTACTATTACCTCTAGGGCATATTTCCTTCATAAATAACCACCCCTACAACTACTAGCAGGTTGGCCACTCCGAGAGAAACCGACACTTGTCATTGAGAGCATCCCATCCTCCGAGGACTTTGAGCGAAAATCATCAAGTGAGGAAAAACCCAAAACCCCAAACCAAACAACTACAAGCCCAAAGTGATTGAGCATCACTGAAGAGATTGTTCCTATGTGGAACCGATGCTTGTTACCTTTGAGGACTGTGTATCCTCTAGACGGTTAGGCGTCATGGTCTAGAGCATCCAAGAGGAAATTGTGGATCATCGAGTGACCGTGTCTATGAAGGTTTGGAAGTCACTTGAAGACTTACCACGAGTGATTGGGAGAGGTCTGTGTGACCTTAGCTCAAGGAGAATATGGTGAGGACTATGTGTCCAGGACTGTGTGTCCTCAGGTTTAAATACCTAGCCGCTCCAACCAGACGTACGACTGTCATAGTAGTTGGAACTGGTCTACCAAATCATTGTCTTCACCGAGCTAACTGGTTCTATTTCCTCAACCCTTCCATTTCCTCATTACTGTGTTGCGTACTTGATCGTTACCGTTTGAAGACTTTGACTGAAGACTTTCTCAATTTCCTCAATCCTATTTCTTCAGTCAGTTTGTCTTCAGCCTGCTTATATTGTGTTTACGCTTTCTGTACTCTGTGCTTGTTTTCATTTCATCATAATGACTGTGCTTCTGTTCTGTTATGCTTGCATCTAAGTACTTATTCTGCTGCTAGTCGGTCGTGACTTAGGAATTTCCTCACAGTGAAATTCCTCAATGACGAATTTGTAAAAATCGCCTATTCAGCCCCCCTCTAGTCGACTTAACGCACTTTCAATTGGTATCAGGGCAAGGTACTCCCCTGTTCTGTGTGAGTTTGGTTTAACCGCCTGGAGTTTAGTTATGTCGACCGCAGGTATGATCAAGGTCTCTGCTGGGTGTCCTACCTTCGATGGGACGGACTACCCCTATTAGAAGAATAAGATGCGAATGCGTCTTGAGGCAATTGACAACAATCTCTGGTATGTTGCGGAAAATGGTGTTCCCTCTATCACTCCAACCATTAACGCTGCTGACGTGAAGAGATTCAAGCAACTCGACTCCCAAGCAAAGAACATCATATGTGGCCATCTGAGCAAAGGGTAGTATGGCAGAGTGAGTGCTTTGGAGACAACAAAGCTTATCTGGGATAGGTTGTCCAAGGTCAATGAAGGAGTCTCAACACAACGTGACTCTCGAGTTGACGTTCTTCGCAATCTCTTCAATCGCTTCAAATGACTCGATAATGAAAATGTTCAGCAAACCTTCGATCACCTCACTTACATTTCAAATGAGCTTCGAGCACTTGGTGCCACTGACATCACCGACCATGAGGTGGTGAAGAAATAGCTGAGATCGCTTGATTCCTCATTTGACACTCTAGCACCGATGATACAAGAACGTGGAGATTACAAGTCACTTGATCCCGCTGGTATCCTCAAGAGGCTAAACACTCGTGAGTTCCAACTTGCTGAGAAGAGATATCTTTATGGACCAAGCTATGGCAGATCACGCACTCTAAAGGCCAAGGCAGTCTCTGAATCTGAAGGTGAGGATTATTGCAGCACCCTTTTGGTGATCCTAAAGAACTGAGCCAGGAGCTAGCAGTGCTCGTGAGGAAATTCCAGAAGTTCTCAAGACGTGGTCACTTTGGAAAGTCCTCAAGAAGTGATGACATGAGATCAGATTCCTCATCCCGTGACTACAAGAAAAGAACTTGCCACAAATGCAAGAAACCTGGTCACTACATTCAAGATTGTCCTCAATGGGAGAAGGAATCAAATAATAAGAAATACAAGGATTATAGTTCTGATGACTCGAAGAAGAAGAAGAAATCTTCAAAGTCCTCATCATCAAAATCCTTGAAGTCTTCATCTCAAAAGAAGAGCAGCTGCAGAAAGGCTCGGGCATTTATTGGCAAGGGAATGGACTCTAAAGCTGAATCTGAGGAAAATGAGGATGAGGAGTCAGACTCTGGTGTGGCGAGCCTAGCCCTCGCTACTGCGTTCGTCAGCAAGTCCATCTTCAACTCTGAGGAAAATGACCTCCCCAACACTGCTGACGATGACGATGATGACTATGCTCCCACCTACTGCTTCATGGCAAAAGGTGCGAAGGTACTCAAATATCCCTCCTCTGAATCAAGTGAGGATGAATCTGATGAAAACCTCAAGCCTAGCTATTCTAAACTTGCTAAGATTGCTGTGAGACAAGAAAAGGCTTTTGAAAGGTTCAAAATATGCTAGACAAAAGCGATGATATGTTGGGTGAAGAAATGGATCGCACTAAAACTTTGACTGAAAATCTCAGAGACTTCAGACTAAGTTTGATAATCTTCAGAGTCATCATAACACTCTCTTATCTAATCATGAGAAGCTTTCTTATGAATTTCCTCAAATAAAACAAGATCTTGAGCCGCTAAGGGTGAGTTATGAGGATCTTCAGAAGGAACATGATTCATTACTTGCTCAATAGATCACTTCCGCTCAGGTTGAATTCATTCCACCATGTTTGAAATGCATTGAATGTGAATCTGGTAATTCAGCACCTGAAAGTTCAAATGCTTTTATTGCTGCAAATTCTTCAACTGTCTCTGGTATCACAAATTCCTCATCTGAGGATGCTACTAGTATCACTGACCATGCAGGGCTGAAGGAATTGTATGTGACAGGCATGTACAAAAGCCACAAAGGGCATCAGGCTCTTTGTGATGTGCTTAAAAGCAGATCCTCAACAGGAACCCTAGGAAAGAGGGTATTGCCTATGAGAGGAAACTCAATGCTGACAGGACCTACTAGAAACTTGAGCAGTATCCCAAAACCTCATGGGGTGATGCAAAGGGACCTCCAGTAGATCCATCTACTTTATTTGGCTTTACATGTAAATCTTCATATTCTTTTGATGAGTCATTTGACTCCAACTATAAGCTGTTCAAAAATCAGAATGGTGAAGTATATGCTAGATATGTTGGCACCAACTATAGGAACGGTCCCCCTATGAAGAAAATCTGGGTTCCCAAAAGGTGCCTTGAAAGTCTTCAGGTGAATGGCATCATGACACCTCCTATGAAGAATAGGAACCCCAGATCCAATCCTTCATATGGACCAAAGTCTTCATATGGATCCAAGTCCTCATATGGACCAAATACCTCACGTGGATCAAAGTCCCCATATGAACATCATCGTGTTAACAATTCTGTTTCACAGGGAATATCTAAGGGCTATGAATATGTGCATTATTCTTCAAATCATTATGTTCATAAGTCCTCGAAGAATTTCTCTTCTTATTCATATGCTTACTCTAACCCCTCTTATGTGAAACGAAGTGGATTGGCTTCAATGCCACCTTTCTCTTATGGAGCTCGCAGGATGATGAACTCTTTGCGACCCCTCTAGATGTGGGTGGTGAAGAAAAAGAACTAATCTCTTATGCAAGGTCAGGTCTCCAGACGAACCTAATCATCTGAAAAATTTGCTGGAGACCTGAATATGCTTGATAGGACACAAGCTAAACATGAAGAAATGAATTTTCATTTCTCACGTCCTCATATTGCTATATCTGTTCTATTGCTTGATGAAATTGATCTGATGAATTTGATGTCATATTCTTCACTGATGAAGTATATGAGTTCGTAAGATGCACTAATTCATCTGCAGGATGATCAACCCAAAGCCACTAAGTGGGTCCTAGACAGTGGATGTACAAATCACATGACTGGTGACAGGAACTTATTGATGGACACTGCTTCATCTCCATCACATTTTAAGCATATCACCTACGCTGACAAAGGCAAAAGCACGGTATTGGATCTAGGTAAGGTTGCAATCTCAAAGGATCGACACATGGACAAAGTCATGCTTGTCGAGTCCTTAGGGTTCAACCTCATGTCTATCTCAATGCTTTGTGATCTTGATATGGTTGTTGTCTTTGGCAAGTATCATTGTGTTGTGATCATGGAAGCTAACAATTCTAAAGTCTTCGAAGGCTTTAGGAGAGGAGATTTGTATATTGTTGATTTCTCTACAGGACCATAATCTACTACATGTCTACTTGCAAAAGCTTCAGAAGGCCGGCTATGGCATCGACGACTTGGTCATGCTGGCATGAGGAACTTGCACACTCCAACTAAGAAGAAGCATGCCATTGGCATCGAGGGTGCCAAATTCCTCAAGGACCATCTGTGTGGAGCTTGTCAAGCTGGAAAGATGACCAAGGCCAAGCATCCCTCAGAGACCATCATGACTACCACTCATCCATTTGAATTGCTTCACATGGATCTCTTTGGCCCAACTCATTATGCCACATTTACTAATGCCGCATCTTTATATGGCTTTGTCATTTTTGATTACTATTCTCGTTACACATGGGTGCATATCATCACTTACAAAACTGAAGTGCAGGAAGTCCTCAAACGATTTTCCTCGAGGGCTTCGACCAACTTTGGTGTGAAGATCAAGCACATCAGAAGTGACAATGGAACTGCGTTCAATAATACTGGTCTTGATGACTATCTTGATGAACTTGGTAGTACTCACGAGTTATCTGCTCCTTATACTCCTCAGCAGAATGGCATTGTGGAGCGCAAGAACAGGACTCTTGTTGATATGGGTCGCACTATGCTTGATACTGCATGCCACATCATCAATAGGGTATATCTTCTCAAATTCTTCAAAAAGACATCATATGAACTCCTCACTGACAAGAAACCCAATGTGAGTTATTTCAAAGTCTTCAGTGCTAAATGTTGGATTAGAGATCCTCATCACGATTCTAAATTCGCACCAAAAGCACATGAAGGTTTTATGCTTGGTTATGGAAAGGACTCGCACACCTACAGAGTCTTCAATGCATATCACCACAAGGTTGTTGAAACTGTAGATGTGCGGTTCGATAAAACTAACGGCTCGCAAAGAGAGCACCTACCTCCTGTGCTAGATGAAATACCACCTGAGGAATCCATCATGTTCAAGGCTATTGAGGATGTCATTCCTACTGAAGAATCTACTGAAGAAGTCATTCCAGAACATGAAGAACATCATGTTGGTGCACCTGAGGAAAATGGCTCTGAAGAAAATGCTGAGCTCCCTCAATGTCGTCAACCCGCTCATCCTTGTGTTGCTAATGAAGTGCAGACTGAGATAATCATCAACGCCATCAAAGCACCAGGTCCTCTCACACGCTCAAAGGCTTCACATTTGTCTATCTTTTGTGGGCACTTTGCTTTTGTATCTATTATAGAGCCCACTAAGGTAGATGAGGCATTTCAGGAGCCTGAGTGGATTCAAGAAATGCAAGAGGAATTACATCAGTTTGAGGTCAACAATGTGTGGGAACTTGTCAATCGACCTAACCCATGCAAGCACAATATCATCGGCACCAAATGGATTTACCGCAACAAGCAAGATGAAAATGGCCTTGTGGTGAGGAATAAGGCACGGCTTGTAGCTCAAGGCTACACACAGGTTGAAGGAATTGATTTCGATGAAACTTTTGCATCTGTTGCTAGACTTGAGGCTCTACACATATTGCTTGCTTATGCTAACCATCATAATATCATCTTATATCAAATGGATGTGAAAAGTGCACTCCTCAATGGTAAGCTTGAGGAAGAAGTATATGTTGCTCAACCCCCAGGTTTTGAAGATTCAAAGCATCCTGACAAAGTCTTCAGACTCAACAAGGCCCTCTATGGCCTCAAGCAGGCCCCTCGGGCGTGGTATGATACTTTGAAGGAATTTCTCATGAAGAAAGGCTTCAAACCCGGTTCACTTGACCCAACTCTTTTCACCAAAACCTATGATGATGAACTATTCATGTGCCAAATATATGTTGATAATATCATCTTTGGTTGTACTGACCAACGTTACAGTGATGAGTTTGCCTATATGATGAGTGAGGAATATCAAATGTCTATGATGGGATAATTGAAATTCTTCTTAGGTCTTCAAATTCGTCAACAACGCAACGGCATCTTCATATCTCAGGAGAAATACCTCAAAGATGTGTTGAGGAAATTCGGCATGCAAGATTGCAAAGGCATCAAAATCTCTATGCCCACAAATGCCCATCTATGCATTGATGAAAATGGTATTGACTTTGATCAAAAGGTATACCGCTCCATGATTGGCTCTTTATTGTATTTATGTGCATCTAGGCTAGATATTATGCTTAGTGTTTGCATGTGTGCCCGCTTTCAAGCTACACCGAAGGAATCACACCATAAGGTTGTGAAGCATATTCTTCGATATCTAGCTCACACATCAACACTTGGATTATGGTATCCCAAGGGCTCAACTTTTGATCTCATTGGATATTCTGACTCTGACTATGCTGGTGATCGTGTGGACCACAATTCAACATCAGGCACATGCCATTTCCTCGGACATTCCTTAGTATGTTGGTCCTCGAAGAAACAGAACTGCGTATCACTTTCTACTGCTGAAGCTGAGTACATTGTTGCTGGTTCGTGTTGTGCTCAATTGCTATGGATAAAGCAAACCCTCAAGGACTATGACATCAACATGAAGAATGTGCCACTCTACTGTGACAATGAGAGTGCCATCAAGACTGCTCATAACCCAGTTCAGCACTCAAAGACAAAGCACATTCAGATTCGTCATCATTTTCTTCATGATCATGTGTTGAAGGGCGACATCTCTATCGAGCACGTGAAGACTGCAGAATAGCTAGCAGATATCTTCACAAAGCCCTTGGATGACAAGAGATTTAGCAAGTTGCGGTGTGAGCTAAATATCTTCGAATCTTCGAATGTCCTTTGAAAAGGACACACATCCTAACACTTATGCAAAATTGGTGACTTAGATGTGCAACACACGAAGTAACGTTTTTCTTCAATCAATGAAGACTAACCCTCTAAGTGTGAAAAAATTAACAAAGAATTTGATTCTCAGAGCCCCATGACAATTCTATGCGGCGTCTGAAATCATCATTCTTATACGGTGGGTCATGCCACCAACAACAATTTGAGTATTTCTTCAGTCTTGAAATTCCTCAGTTGTTCAAATTCTTCAACTTTGACTCTTTCCGTTTGTGAGAGAGAGAGTGAGAGAGAGAGAGAGTTTTCAGTCCTCTACAGCATTCACTTATTGCTATTTCTTCAAGTTGATTTTTCTGCTAAGTGAATGTGATCGGACCCTTCCCCCTCTATGATAAACTCAACCCAATCTGTTCACAAATTCTTCATGTGCGTTCTATTTGAAACCCGTTCAAAATCTTCACTGTGTCCTTGTCAGCTGAAGAATTTGCGAACGAAACATTACAATTTTCGTATCTCAATTTTCGGCTTTTGCCGCTCAAATCGTTCTGCATCCCACGATAAGACTTATCTATTCACCCACGATCTCACACGATCTCCACCGCTCTATACGTGGGTGACACATGTCACTAGGATGAGAACAGTCAGGGGGACGTTCGTCCAATTTCATTGGGCGAGCGGTTTTTCACTTTGGCTATATATACCCCTCACCCTCCTCAGACTGCATTTAACCCGCTCCACCTCACTTCCCCTCGCTCGAGCTTCCAGACCTAGCGCCGCTACTACTTCCATTGTCGCCGGTGAGGAAGAGCTTCACTGCCTCGACCTCTTCACCTTCGTACTCGTGCTGGCCGCGGATTTCTTCTCTCCGTCATCGACGTAGCTGTGTTCCTCTACCAAGTTAGGGCGTGAAAGATTTGGACTGACGAACTTCTAATCTACTACTCCCAGTTCACCGTGTTCTTCGTCAAGGGTAATTAAGAGTTACTTTCACTGCCCTTGTTGATTCTGATGATTTCTACAAAATCTTCAAAAGGTGTTTGTTCTTCAACTTCCACACTTTAAACACCTCACACAAGAATCTGTTCTTGATCTGTTTCTCTAAGAAACATTTTTCTTCAAGATTCCTCAATGGTGTGGATCTTCAATCTATACAACTCTAGAACCTAAGTCAAAGAATGCTTAGTGAAAATCCTCAAGACACCTCTGGTCAATTCATCAAACTTGTTCATTTTGCAAAAACTTCTGAGAACGCATATGACCTCCCCAAATTCTTCGCACCAATACTCTATTCATAGGTACACATGTCTGCTACTGAATCACTAGGTTCTCATCAACTTAAATCATTTGCAGCATTCCTCGAAGACAAATTGCATACCTCTTTAGAGAACTCAATTGCTCAAAATCCTCAGCTGAAGAAAATGGCAGATGGCAAAAAACCTCAGAAGGGAGGCAAGAAACTAGAAGTCAATACAGCGTTTGAGATCCCTGATGACATATATGATGAATACTGCACACCTGATTGAGGCCAAACATGGCAAGGAGAATAAAAATCAGTGCAAGGTGCGCATTCATAGGATTGAGAGAAGATGGACACGGGAATGGAAGGAGTATCGATATTTCACTCAAAAGTACATGAAGAAATTCGCTTTACACCCTCCTTGCCCAAGACCTCAACTGGAACCTGGCGAAGAAGCTGACCCCACTAGCCTCAAGCGCGGTGAGGACTATCTTGATGAATGGGCCAAGCGGCAAGTGAAACTGGCAAAAATGGCTAAGGAAGCAGTGAGGAAATTCAACGAAGACTCTATTTATGTCGCTGCTGAGGCCTCTGCAAGCAAGCCCAAGAAGGCTATGACAAAGAAGCCAGCTCACAAACCACAACGTTCCTCAGCAATGCCCTCACGACCTAGCTCGTCTATGCCCTCAAGGCAAATTCCTCAAGCTGCTCTAGTTCCTCCAGTTGCAAAGCCCTCAGTTGCTCCGACAAAGTCCTCGGCACCTGTGCATCTCGCCACTTGCCAAAGGACCATAGGCATCTCAATTCCCTCAGGAGCCTCTGCAAGTTCTTCAGCTCCTCCGCAATCCTCAACAGGCCCAACCTTGCTGAAGATGAAGGCTACTGCTGGACGAGGCTCTAGACCAAGTCCTCACAAGAAGCAGGTTGCCTTTCATATGTCGTCCAGTGAAGACGAAGCTGATGATGAAGAACTCGTTGAAATCATCAGAGATAGATAGCAAAGGGCCGCTAGAGCCAAAGGCACAGATGTGCCTCTTATGTTGGATCCCAAGCTGATCCTTGATTTTATTGATCTCTGGCACAAGGACCCCAACACACCTATGCCTGACTTCAAGCTCACTCCTAGCCAGAGCCACATGCTCACCGCCTTCATAGGCAAAGAAAACTGGAAATTTGAGAAGGCCAGGAAGCTCAAGAAGGCTCAGTACAAGAAAGAGCATTTTCTGAAGAAGAACATTATCACGATGACAACTGATGAACTTGTGACCATGCAAGCTGAGATCAAGGCACTCGGTGATGAATTTGACGTATACTGTGGAGATTGGCTGGGAGCCAAGGTCCGATTTGTCAACATCGTGAAGGGATTCACCTCCAATATTGCAGCTCGAATGCAACATGAATCTCCTCAGGCTAAAGCATCTGCTCAGCCTACTGAAGAACATGCCAGCACCACTGATGAAAATGAAAGTACCAGGGCTGATGAAGCTATTCCAGCCGCTGATGAAATCGCCAGGGCAACCACTAGTGTTGCGCCTGAAGAACAAGCCAGGCCAGCTGAAGCATCTATCGCTGCGCTTGAAGACACTGAATAATCCAGGGCAACTTCATCAGTTGTGCCTGAGGTAAATGAACCAATTTCCTCTGCTCCTCCTGCACCAATGCCATGTCTTGTTCTTCCTTCTGCATCAGAAGCAATGAAAACCAAAGTTGTGGAGCGAGCAGCAGTGAAGAAAAGGAAAGCATCCACCGCCTCAGAGTCTTCAGCACCAAAGAAAGTGAAGACTTTGACGAGCTCTTTTGAAAATCCAATAGTTGTTGTTCCTGTCTCAAGCATGCCATCAAAGGATATCGTTCCCTTTGGTAAGGATTATGAAATCCCTAGTGGATCAGATGAAGAAAATCCTTCTGTTGCTTCGTCAGAGCAGTTGGATGAGGAAATTGAAGTGGATAACATTACGTCCACTCCATTGGTATCATCGCCCATGCCTCAGTTCACAGCTGAAGAGGTGGGCATCGAGGAAATTAATGAAGAAGATGAAGACGTGGACATTGGGTGCTCCACTCCTATTCTGAATGATGACTACTGGGAAAGTCATCACCCCAATTCACCACTATTCACTCCTCTGCAACAAATTCCTCAGTCCCCGATTCAGACTAAAGAAATTCATACAGGGTCCGATGAACCTCAAGCTTCATTGCTCAAAATTCCTGAAGAAATTCCAGCCACTAGTGCTGATGCTCATGCTGCTAAAGAAATGGAGACCTAAGCTACCACTGAAGATATTGCTACTGAAATTCCTCAGCCTGCGGCTCCCGAGACTGTGATTCCTGAGGCTATGAACACATTGACTGATACTCCTCAGCCCAAGCCGAAGAATCCCTTCTCAAAGAAACAAAAGTTCAAAGCTGATCACTTCTTTCATGAGCATGTATTCTTCACTGATTACACCCCTTATGACTCTGCTCGTCTTCGAAGGAAGCGTTTCTAGACAACAAGTCAGATGAATTTCTATTATTCTCTGCTTTTTGACAAAGACAAGATCTTCGACCATGAGCATATTCCTCATGTTGATATGGAGTCGCTGCCTTACTTCACCCCAGTCCTTAGTGTTCTTCATGACGCTGGGCTGCTCAACTTCTGCACTGACATCGTTGACAGGAATGAAGAGCTAATTCTTCAGTTCTATGCTACGTTGCACATCACCGGCAACGCTGAAGATGTGAACTCTTGGGTGTTGGATTGGATGACCGAGAACACTCACTTCAAAGCACTGGCCTCTGAATTACATCATGCCCTACCAGTCAATAATCCCCTGGAAGGTGAGGGGCTCATCTACCATGAACCTGAGCTATCTGATCATTACATGCAAGTGTTGATGAAGCCTTTGAAGCCTGGTCTAGCCAACCAAATTCCTCGTGAAGGAATTGCTCTATGTGCCAAGGACAATCTATAGAATTCTGACAAAGACCCTCAGTCCAATTAAGGGCCACGACTCTAGTGAAGAAGAGGTCGTTGGCATCATGAAGATTCTGCTATTCTACATTATCCATGGAGTTCCAATCAACTACCATGATTTCTTGATGAGGACTTTCGGAAATGTCGCTCTCTCGCCGTTTGAATTGAAGCCTTATGCTCCTTGGATCATGAGATTCATCAGATCAAGGTCTTCAATCAACTACAAGGCTGATTTCCAAAATCATGTCAGCTATTTGCCCCCAATTGAAGTCTACAACCGACCTATTTCCTCATCTGATGAGAAGGGCAAGGCTGCTATTATTGATGAAGGCATTCGTCCATTAGATGGACAGTTTCGCAAAGCTGCCCCATATTCCACCAATGATGACTCTGCCACGCATGACACAGCCAGAAATGCTTCAAAGCAAAATCCTCAGTCTTCATCAGAAGGTTGATTGCAACCACAAGTGGGTCAAACGTCAGTTTGGTGCTATTCTTCAGAACATGACAATCACTCAAAATACTATGAAGAAGAATCACTATTATCTGCATGAAGTCTTTGACCGCACCTGGGCCATGTTGTCTAACCTATACAGTGTTGAAGATCTCAAGAAGATGGAATTTCAACAGGACTTTGACTAGGCATAGCCACCTTTGAAGAAATTCAAGAAGGTCAAAGTTCCTCAGCTTCTGGCCAGCTCTTATTCTTCATCGCGCGAGACTCATGAAAATGAAGACTTGAACGACATTGTGGCAGGCCCTACTCCAACGGACGACCCCAACAACGCTGGCGCTCCTCCATCGACCACATGATGTGTTCTTCAGGGGCGTTAATCCTCAATTTTCTGCCCCTTTTGGTCATTCGATGACAAAGAGGGAGAAATTTGAGTTAGTCTTCAAGCGGCTCTATCTATATGGGCATTTTTTGCTAAGTTACAACTCTCGTTCTTCTGAAAACTTTGTTGGGTCGAGTTGTAATCTTAACTCCGATGGTGGTCTGATACTTTCGCTATGTTCTTCTACATGCTATTTCCTCATATATGTTAATGCACGCATGCTGAATTACATCAGTCACCATATTTCATCATGCATTTCAAAATTATTCATTTCATATGTTAAATGCGTGGGAGATCTCCATGATTCTACTCTTCAATGTGCATTGCTTCTCAAAAGCAAATTCCTCACATATGCACATCTTCAGGGGGAGTTCTTCTATATCTTGCAACCAACTTCCTCAATATCAGTATTTACACTTCATATGTTTATCCCCATTGAAAACTTAACCTATATTGTCATCAATCACCAAAGAGGGGGAGATTGTAAGTGCATCTAGCGCCCCTTAGTGATTTTGGTGTATTGAAGACATATAGGTTAAGGGACTAATGTGTTTGTGAGTGTACACAGGTCTATAAGTCTATGAGGAGTCTGATATTTACAGAGAAAGTTGACCCCTAAAAATGAATGTCTGCCACTAAAGACTTTGGATTTCTGAAGACTTTGAAAGTGAAGAAATTGATGTGATCCTGAAGACTTGATATTCATGCGAGGAATATGAAGCTCGAATACTTTTGTTTTCATAGTTTCAGTTTTCTCTTTATTGAGTCATAGGAAACACCATACTGTTAAAGGGGGTCGAGGTAAAACTAAGGAAATGTTTCCAAGTGATGCTCATCTCAAAATCCTACAACTACCCAATCCTTTCGAGTGAAGCCATTCGAAATCTCACACAGTTCAGTCAATTTCTTCAGTGATAGAGACGAAGATTTTCTGGTCTCTGAGGAATTTGTTCTGACTGAGGAGTTAGGAATTCGCCAGCGCGGATTGCCTACAAGTGAGGAACATGATAGGCCTGAGGAATTTGATAGCCAAATTTCTGATCATTGTTGTGCTATGCGCCAGCTGTCCCAGAATATCTACAGACCTAACGGTCATATCATTGAAGGGTATTTATGTCTTATCATGTCAGACTCCTCCCTAGGCTATAAATAGCCGCCCCCTACAACCACTAGCTGGTTGGCTGCTCCGAGAGAGACCGACACTTGTCATTGAGAGCATCCCATCCTCCGAGGACTTTGAGCGAAAATCATCAAGTGAGGAAAAAACCCAAAACCCCAAACCAAACAACTACAAACCCAAAGTGATTGTTCCTGTGTGGAACCAACGCTTGTTACCTTTGAGGACTGTGCATCCTCCAGACGGTTAGGCGTCATGGTCTAGAGCATCCAAGAGGAAATTGTGGATCACCGAGTGACCGTGTCTTAGAAGGTTTGGAAGTCACCTGAAGACTTACCACGAGTGATTGGGCGAGGTTTGTGTGACCTTAGCTCAAGGAGAATACGGTGAGGACTGTGTGTCCGGGACTATGTGTCCTCAGGTTTAAATACCTAGCCGCTCCAACCGGACGTATGACTGTCACAGCAGTTGGAACTGGTCTACCAAATCATTGTCTTCACCGAGCTAACTGGTTCTATTTCCTCAACCCTTCCATTTCCTCATTACTGTGTAGTGTACTTGATCGTTTCTGTTTGAAGACTTTGACTGAATACTTTCTCAATTTCCTCAATCCTATTTCTTCAGTCAGTTTGTCTTCATCCTGCTTATCCTATGTTTACGCTTTCTATACTCTGTGCTTGTTTTCATTTCATCACAATGAATGTGCTTCTGTTCTGTTATGCTTGCATCTGAGTACTTATTCCCCTGCTAGTCGTTCGTGACTTAGGAATTTCCTCACATTGAAATTCATCAATCACGAATTTGTAAAAATCACCTATTCACCCCCCTCTAGCCGACTTAACACACTTTTACATTCCCTATGCCTCAGCCATAGGTTCTATAAAGTATGTCATGTTGTGTACCAGAACTATTGTATGCCTTGCCATGAGTTTGGCAAGGGAGTACAATTGTGATCTAGGAGTAGATCACTAGACAGCGGTCAAAATTATCCTTAGAAGACTAAGGAAATATTTCTTGGTTCTGGAGGTGATAAAGAGTTCGTCGTAAAGAGTTATGTCGATGCAAGCTTTTACACCGATCCAGATGACTGTGAGTCTCAATCTGGATATGTATTGAAAGTGGGAGCAATTAGCTAGAGTAGCTCCATGCAGGGCATTGTAGACATAGAAATTTGCAACATACATACGAATGTGAATGTGGCAGGCCCATTGACTAAACTTCTCTCACAAGCAAAACATGATCACACCTTAGTACTCTTTGGGTGTTAATCACATATCGATGCGAACTAGATTATTGACTCTAGTAAACCCTTTGGGTGTTGCTCACATGTCGATGTGAACTATGGGTGTTAATTACATAAAGATGTGAACTATTAGTGTTAAATCACCTGGCGATGTGAACCAGATTATTGACTCTAGTGCAAGTGGGAGACTGAAGGAACTATGCCCTAGAGGCAATAATAAAGTGGTTATTTTATATTGCTTTATATCATGATAAATATTTATTATTCATGCTAGAATTGTATTAACCGGAAACTTGATACATGTGTGGATACATAGACAAAAAAAGTGTCCCTAGTGAGCCTCTACTAGACTAGCTCGTTAATCAAAGATGGTTAAGTTTCCTAACCATAGACATGTGTTGTCATTTGATGAACGGGATCACATCATTAGGAGAATGATGTGATGGACATGACCCATCTGTTAGCTTAGCATAATGATCATTAAGTTTTATTGTTATTGCTTTCTTTCATGTCATATACATATTCCTTTGACTATGAGATTATGCAACTCCTGGATACCAGAGGAATACCTGATGTGCTATCAAATGGCACAACATAACTGGGCGATTATAAAGATGCTCTACAGGTCTCTCTAAAGGTGTTTGTTGGGTTAGCATAGATCGAGATTAAGATTTGTCACTCCGAGCATCAGAGAGATATCTCTGGGCCCTCTCGGTAATGCACATCATAAGAAGCATTGCAAGCAATGTAACTAATGAGTTAGTTGCGGGATGATGTATTACGGAACGAGTAAAGAGACTTGCCGGTAACGAGATTGAACTAGGTATGAAGATACCGACGATCGAATCTCGGGCAAGTAACATACTGATGACAAGGGGAATAATGTATGTTGTCATTACAGTATGCCCGATAAAGATCTTCGAAGAATATGTGGGAACCAATATGAGCATCCAGGTTCCGCTGTTGGTTATTGACCGGAGAGGTGTCTCGGTCATGTCTACATAGTTCTTGAACCCGTAGGGTCCGCATGCTTAATGTTCAATGACGATTTTGTATTATATGAGTTATGTGATTTGGTGACCGAATGTTGTTCGGAGTCCGGGATGAGATCACGGACGTGACGAGGAGTCTCAAAATGGTTGATAGGTAAAGATTCATATATAGGACGATGATATTAGGACACCGGAAGTGTTCTAGGGGTACCGGGTACATATCGGGTCACCGGAAGGGGTTCTGGGCATCCCCCCGGCAACTATATGACCAGCCCCTAGGGGTCTAGTGTGCCCCATGTAAGCCAAATAAGGGGGAGGAAAGAGGGGAAGAGAGAAAGGAAGGGGAGCAATTCGGCCTCCCCCTTCCTTCTGTCCTCCCTCCTCCTTCCTTTCTCCTCCGGATGGATATAGAAGGGGGGAGGCCGAATAGAGAGGCGCCCAAGTAGGATTCCTCCTGCTTGGGGCACCCCCTTGGCTGCCTCTCCTCCCCTCCAACCTATATATATGAGGGGGGCCACCTCTGGAACACACATCAACAGTTGTTAGCTGTGTGCGGCGCCCCCCCCATAGTTTACGCCTCAGGTCATATTCACGTAGTGCTTAGGCGAAGCCCTGCGCGGATCACTTCACCATCACCGTCACCACGCCATCATGCTGAAGGAACTCGCCCTCGACACTTTGCTGGATCAAGAGTTTGAGGGACGTCATCGAGCTGAACGTGTGTAGAACTCGGAGGTGTCGTACGTTCGGTGCTTGATCGGTCGGAACAAGAAGAAGTTCGACTACATCAACCACGTTGTCAAACACTTCCACTTTCGGTCTACGAGGATACGTAGACACACTCTCCCCCTCTCCTTTCTATGCATCTCCTAGATAGATCTTGCGTGAGCGTAGGATTTTTTTTAAATTGCATGCTACGTTTCCCAACAGGCACAGGGCTTGCTGTGTTTCCTACTCCTCCGGTATAAATGTTGAGAAGATTTCATCGAGTTCTTCCTCCTTTTGCAGACACATGGGACATCCAGCATCCAGGTCATGTCATGCAAGAAAATGGAGTGCTAGTTGAAGCCACATGTTGTGCATCTTGGGTTAAACTGTAAATAGAATCTTACTCTTGAGTAACTCCAAAAGCAGCCACCGAAGATCTTTATTTGATTTGTTTTTCATCACTAGCACGTCGAGGTGAAAGATGTGCAGGTTCAGTGGGTCGTCTTGCATTTTCACTGACATGTGGGACCGAATGTGAGCAAACAGACGATGGGCATACTGCGCGCATCTGCCGGCTGGCTGAGAAGAGAGAGAGAGAGAGAGAGAGAGAGAGAGAGAGAGAGAGAAAGAGAGAGAGAGAGAGAGAGAGAGAGAGGAGGGCGGAGCACTGGCTCTAGGAAATTTCGTGACAATGTAAGTAGTACTAGTGGTGTACCGTACTCCTGGAGAGATAATGTGTTCGCTCTATGTAACCAGCACCTCGATATAGTGGGGTGGCATGCGCCATAACTAGCATTCACGTCTAGCAGTATGGCACACGCCAGCCACACGAGTCCCATCTGACACAAATTTTTCTTGGAGTTCGTGCTACAACTATCTCTTCTCCCTCCTGTTTTCTCTAACTCAGCCATCGCGTGGTGCGCGGGGTGGGGTTTGCTGATAGTCGGTTTGCTCAACTGTGGTCCCACTTGTAAGTTAAAATGCAATACAGCATGCATTCCCCCTTGAGCGGCGTGCCGGACCAACCGTGTGGGGGTGCGATGCGAACACGGTAGGCTTTTTCTTTTGAACTTGTAACTTGTAAAATTTGGTTCTGCTCCTTGGCGCGACCAATAAATAGAAATAATGATTTTCCCGAGAGTAATGAGAAGTTTGGTTCTGGCGCGGTTCATGCATGGTACTCCCTCTATTCCTAAATATTTGTCTTTCTAGAGATTTTAATAAGTGACTGCATACGGAGCAAAATGAGTGAATCTACACTCTAAAATATGTCTATATACATCCGTATGTGGTAGTCCATTAGAAATCTCAAAAAAGACAAATATTTAGGAACTGAAGGAGTACGTACAAAAATTATGAAGTTGATGCGAATGGTAAGATAATTACTAGTACAATATACTACTGCCTGGAATTGACGGAAAGATAAAGATACATACGGATCCATCAATGACATCCTCACGCCCTAGTGCACCGGGTCACCAACCGACGTGTGACGAGCAGCGGCATTGGTGGTGAGCTCAACATGCTTCGAAACAATGCCGTCCAAGGTTGCCCTGCAGTCCAAGTAGGCCAGCGTCCTATCGTCCTCCTCTTTCACGTAGTAGTCCTTGTGGACCATTTGCTCGTAGACGTGGGTGATTATGTCGATGGTGTCTTGCTGCGCCAGGCACTGTGCGGCGAGTGTGACCTCCAGGTGGACATTCTCCGGTGCAATGGTTGGCAGTCGCAGGACAACTAGTGCGTCGAAGAGGTTATCACCACAAAGGCCGTTGAGGGTGGCGGGCATCGCAGAGCCTGGGCGTGTGGGCTGGAGGCGTACGTCAAGGTCGTCTGCGAGCTTCTTGACGATGGTGAACTTGTTCAGGAAGCCGGCGAGGATCTCATCGAACAAGGAGACGAAGCTTTCGTCCAAGAGGCCTCTCGCCCTGGCGGCCTCAAGCACGACCTGGAGACATTCCTCGGTGTCGGGCCGCAAGCCGGCGTCGTGGACCATCTGCATAGCCGGCTCATGCTCGTGCTCATCGCATCCATGGGTCTAGCTTCTAGTCAACTGGTCTTGTGATTGGAGTGATCACTCTTGCCCTTGGTTAGGGTGCGTAGGTGCGTAGGATTTCATAGATTGGATTGGCGGGGAGCCTTTATATGAGAAGTGTAGACTATGTTGCATTCACCTGTGTGCTGGCCATCCACTCCTCGGCCCTCCCTCCGTACCGGTGCAATATAGTCATCTCATTGGGACCAAGTTCGGGAAAAACGAGATAAATTTGATGTTTATTTTGTAATTAATGTCACTGCATGCACAGAATTGAGCACTGTGTGTTGTGCTAAGTAGTATCAATTCATTGAATGCATACGCACCCCACGTCTCCTATTGGCTGATTTGTTTTTTCATGGCAAAAAACAGGGAACGAGGTGGGTAGTTAATGCACCGCGCCTAAAAGTTTTGGGGTTATTTGGTTTTCGTAAGGGGACTAATGCACCAGTATGGAGGGAGTATAATAGTAGTCTGATTGATGAGATTTCAGATTTGAGCCATCTACGAGAAGGGAGAGTGTATAATACCTCGTGTATAATATCATCGGAAACTACATACAAAACCGAATAAAACAATACTCCATGTATTTATTTACGGAGGGAGTAGTATATTTTTTGTGACATGCATTACTAGATATTGCTAGCTAGATACTCCTACTAAATCCGGACGGAGGTGGTAGTACTACTAAATCTAGATGGTGGTAGTACTACCAATGTAAGTAGTACTGTCCGACCCGTTGGTCAAATTATTACATGTTGCTCCTCATAGTGAAGTGACAAGACCCTGCGCCGGAGATGAGACCTGAGTGAAGGCAGCGTGTTCAGCACACCAAAGTCAGCCCCACCATGCGCAGTCACTATCATCATGGCTGTAGAGCTAGCCTGCTTACATCTAGCCGTGTTCGACATAATTTCCCGTGTGTTGCCACAAGTAATAGTAAATATCGTACTCGAGTAATAGGTACTCCCTCCTTTCCGGTTTATAGGCTCAATTTCAAAATCTCTCCAACCAAGGTAGACGGTGAGTGGTGGAATTAATTTCGTAGTTTGCACAAGTACTTAATTAGTACGCTCGTTTTTCTCAAAAAGTTATGTTTACCGATGCATTAATTACAATGAATGCATGCATGACCACTAAATTTCCATGAACTTCTACATGCACTGGTGAGTTTTCTTTTGATAATACTAATTGCATCGGGTGATTTAATGCACCTGAAATCCAAACATGTGATGGCTAATAGAATTGAGACTTATAAAATGGAAAAACGATTTTTTTAGATGAGCCCTATAAACCAGAATGGATGGAGTATATCGTTGCCGCACCTATGCACACGAACATTTATCGTAACATAGTACCTCGTGTTGGATAGTCGTAATATTACAAGTTTCAAGCCGATATTACAAATGCTAGGAGTAATATTGCACCTACGAAGAGGTAATTATTAGGAAGTTTACGTAAGAACTTCCGTTACTTTAGGTGGATGCAGCATTATCGTACAAACTAAAATCGACCGCCTTGACAAGTCACTAATGGACAAATAAATTTTTGAGTCTCTTGCAACTTGATGTTTCAAAAACAAATTCAGCTTATGCGGAGCCTTGGTCATTTAGGCTAGACGCTTGCGGTGATCAGCACGCCATTCATTTTTGTGCCATGGAACACCAAACCTCATTACCTTGAGCACACTTGCCTCCAGAACAGAGAACTTGGCCAATTTAATCTCAGATGTGCTGCCTCGGTAGTCGATCGAATAAATTTCTTTGAGATGCAGATCAAGGCATTCAATGAGATTGTCATAGTGCATCACATTTTTCACTTTCGGGTCTTTTTTTATCTGCAAAAGACGATAACATATTAGAGCAACTGGTTGTACTATAAGATTGTCGTGTCATCAAGAGGTACCAATATCATTCGCTCATACGATAGGGTTCGCTATAGGGTTGGCTCTATGGCTAGTGATATTCTCTCTCTCTCTCTCTCTCTCTCTCTTTCTCTTTCTCTTTCTCTTTCCTCTCATTTACCGGAGCAAAAGTAGGTGATCTAGATTGGGGCACCATGTGAGCAATGGAGGGCATCGATGCCAAATGCATCAGAAGTCAATTTTGCACGTGTTTTGGCCTACATAGTGGAGTGCCATTATAGCCCAATTTTGTACTACCTCGTATTTAGTATAAAATTTTGACCATGGATTTTCCTAAGAAAATTCCAATGCATGCCACCAAAAATAATACCATTTCAAATTATGTTTAAATACGAATCCAACGATATAATTTTCAGTGACATGCATTAACATTTTGTTAGTTAAATATATGGTCAAATTTTGATACTACAAAATACGAAGAGTAAACTAGGACGGAGGTAGTACTTGCTCTTAGGCTAACCATAGAGTTACTAATCTAAGTTACTTTCCACTATGACTAGCCTAGGCTACTAGTAGAACAAAAACGATGCAGGTGATCACGTGAGAAAAAATACAAACATATTTCTTTCGGTGCAGTGCGTAGATGCAGTTTTAAACACTACACTTGTCATCGTAATTTGGGAAAATTATAAAAAAATTGGGCTAGTGATTACCATTTACTAATAGGAAAAAGGTTTCACCTCGATGAGTAGCTTCTCTGTGCACGGAAAGCATGTAAGCAATCCAACAACTTGATCCAGATTGGACCTGATAGATTTTATTGCCAAGATCTTCACTGTGCGCACAGACTGGGTCAAGTTTGTGGGAATCACTTTCTGGATGACAATCATAAATACATCAAGAAGAAATTTAAAAATGTGAATTTCAAGAAGACGGAGAAGAATATGAGTGTTGTACCTGAACGATTACGGATCCAATAAAGAGTTTGGAGAATTTGGCAGACGAGTACACCAACGCTGTCAATTTCGGTACATCAATGACCCTGATTTTTGTAGGACCTTCTAGATCAGATACAAGCAATCTCTCAAGGAAAGGTGCATTCTCAATGTCCATAACTTGGAACAGCTCGAGTGATCTCTTCCCAATTGATGTTTTGTTGCAGGGCCAGCAAGACACATAAATCCATCATAGATTCATTGAGGCGATGTGGAGGCTAATGAACCCCTGGATCTGCCGAAGACGAAGGTACTCGAGCGCAGTATAGCCGCGGAGCAGGTGCTCCATAGCCTTCTTCGAGATGCCAATGTCGAAGAGGTCGAGTTGCTTGAGTTGAGGGAGAAGAAGGGCAGGCGCGACATTAATCTCGGGAAAATAGCAGGAGCTGAAGCTGGCGCGGCGCAGCGTTGGCGTGAGGCGAAGCGCAGACAGCAGCAGAGAACGACATCGTCCAGCTTCAAACCTGAGCTCCTCGAGCTGATCTAGGGTGGGGGATAAGAACCACTCGTTGAACTTGGCTTGGACCTTGCAGTTGGTACTGAACATGCGGATGTCAAGGCGTCTGGCTGGCCCAGGGTGCGATGAAAGCACTACAAAAAAAAGACACATTCGTGACATTTTGGGCCGAACGAAAAAAAAATTGTCATACTTATGACACTTCTATGACAATAATTGTGACAAAACATGGTATCATCATAGCTGTGGTGGGGTCCTACTTCTATGACAAAAAATCATGACAGAAAATGGGCTTTTCATCCTGGGCGGGCCGGAGACGCAGCTGCATGACATTCTTTAGGATGTCCATGACGGAAAAAACTGTGGTAGAAGTGAGGGCGAGGAAAATATCGGGGTGTTCCCGGTTACGGTGGGTGGTCGGGACCGAGTGATGCGCGTTTCTCTCGTACACGCACGCGCGTGGGTGCGAGGCGTTGGGCTCCAACAGAACCCGAGCGAGACATTGGGCTCTAACTGAACCCGAGCGATTGCACTGCAGGCTACGCGTTACTGAACCCGAGCGATCGATCGATGGCTGTTAACTGAACCCGAGCGAGCGATTCCTTCGCTACTGCTGCTAACTGAAGCCGATCGATGCTGCCTCTGGATGAACAGTGAGCGTTGCTCGGGGGGTTTGGATGAACAGTTCCCGATGGGGGTGGATGAACAGGACCCGTGGTGTTGCCTGTGGATGAACAGTGAGCGTTGCTGGGGGGTTTGGATGAACAGTTCTCGGTGGGGGTGGATGAACAGGACCCTGTGGTGTTGCCTCTGGATGAACAGGACCCCAATCGATCGAGCTGGTTGGGGTTGGATGAACAGGACCCCGTGGAGGGCTGGATTAACAGGACCACCCCGTGGAGGGCTGGATGAACAGTAGATGGTGGAGGGCTGGATGAACAGTAGCCCGTGGAGGGGTGGTTGAATAGGAGCTCATGGAGAGGGCCGGTTGAACAGCAGCCGGTGGAGTAGCGCGTGGTGAAGGCTAGATGAACAGGAGCCCGTGGATGAACAGTCGCAGGTGGAGGCTGGAGGAGGTCGACGGTGGATGAACAGTAGCCCGTGGAGGCTGGAGGGATCGACGATGGAGATGAACAGTATCCTGTGGAGTCCCGTTTTGCGGTATGCCACACCCCTCCCGATGAACAGGACCCCCGTTTTGACCGTAGGGCTCCAACACAAGTCCGTTTCCTCCATTTTGCGGTATGCCACACCCCTCCCGATCAACAGGACCCCTGTTTCGACCGTAGGAGGTCCGTTTCCTCCGTTTTGCGGTATGCTAGACCCCTCCTGATGAACAGGATCCCGTTTCGAACATGGCCGGTCGAACACAAGGCCGTTTCCTCCTTTCTGCGGTACACCAGGCCTCATTTCCATCGGCTGTTCCGTCCAAGTCGGTTGGCTCCCACGCGTTCTGTTGCCTCCCGATAAACATGCGCATTCCGTTGCCTCCCCACGAACACAACGATGATGCAGTTTCTCCGTTCCGACCCAGCCATGTACACGAGCCCTGGCCATACGTACGCACGAGTAGGCATTCGAGACCCCGCCCGTATGTACGTACGTGGCCGTATTTACTTTCTTGCACCCTGGCCGTTGTACGTATGTGTACATGCTACGTGCGCGCCTCTACTACGACTCGTGCACGCCTCTACATCGACCAGTATGTATGTACACGTTCGTGACCAGAATGACAACGCTATGTACGCTTCGACCAGGTGGGTCCCGACTGTCAGGCACTTCCTTGCGTGCGAAGATGTAGTTGGTGGGTCCCAGTAGTCAGGGGGGCGAATCATTTTTTTTGGACGCACTTCCTTGCGTGCGAAGATGTCGCTGGTAGATCCCAGGAGTCAGGGGGAAACGTTTTTTCCGTGAAATACGGTTGCCCGTCTGGTGGGTCCGTGCTATCAGGTGGAGGAATCATTATTTTCCGTGTAATAAGGAGGCACTTCCTTGCTGCGGCCATGGACCCAGCTGTCAGCCTCTCCACGTACAGTCCACATCCGATGGAAGCCGTTCCTTGACCACGTTGACCACGCGCGCCGAGAGCACCAGGGCGGTGGACGACGGCGAGGCCTAGGAAGGGGACGACAAGGAGCCGGGGAAGACGCGACAGTGGATGCCCATGCATAGAGGAGTACGAGGGTTCACTGGTTCACCGTAGAATAATCGGGGGTGTGGGTGAGTAGAGGGATAGCCTGGCCAGCGGTGGGAATAGTAGGGGAGATGAGGCCTCCGCGGCAGCACTGCCGACCATGGGAGGCAGGAGCATGCGGCACGACCGGCGCTGCTTTGGGCGGCTGGAGCAAGAAGACTAGAGGTTGAAGAAGCACTATGGCCGTTAGATGGACATCGTACGGTGACTGGAGCTAGAATCGTTCATATTGACTAACTTGACAAAGCCCTCCGTCCCCGTCAACATAGTTGGCCCACAAGTCAACCTCCCACTATTGTGGGTCCCAACTAGCAGGGGGTATTCATTTTCTGTGCGTAATAAGGAGGCACTTCCTTGCGTGTGAAGATATAGCTGGTGGGTCTGACCTGTTAGCAGTGGGAACATTTTTCACGAAATATAGAGGCCCTTCCGGTCGGTCCCAGCTGTCAGGTGGAGGAATCATTATTTTGCGCGTAATAAGGAGGCATTTCCTTGTGTGCGGCCACCGACCCAGTTGTCAGCCTCTCCACGCACAGCCTACTACCGATGGTGTCGTTCGTTTACCATGTTGACCACTCCGCGCCGAGCGCATCCAAGGTGGTGGACGACGGCGAGGCCCCGGACGGCAACAAACCGGAGATGGGAAGGTGCGGGAGTAGAGTCGTAGACCGAGAGGTGTACGAGGGTTAACTAGTTCTGGTGCGGTGTGGTTCGGTAGTCGGTGGAGAAGAACACGAGGTGTGGTGGGGTGGACGGATGGCCTGGCCAACGGTGGAGTAGTGCTTCATAGTGAAGCATGCTAAGCACAGCTGCTAGCAGCAGGAGGCGGGAGTAGGTGGTCCCGGTGGCGCTGGAGGAAGAAGACGAGAGATTGAAGATGGATGCCGGTTGTTGGATGTAAATCCAACGGCTAATGATGCCAGAATCATTTGTTGACTAAGTTGACAACGACTTGCATTGGCTTCGACCTATTGGCCCACATTTCAGCCTCCAAAAATGTGGCACCTATTCAACCCATTTTTCAGAATTTATAGTCTATTTTTTGAGGGGTGGAATTTACAGTCCATTTGATCTCTCTTTTTTTGAATTACAGTCCATTAGCTGGTCTGGGTGAACAAATAATGTAGCGTCCATGCGGCCCATTTATGTTTTTTCCTAAAAAATTACAGGCCATTTGCACTTTCTCGAAATACATGATTTTGCTGGGCTTATTCTAATTATAATGTTGGGGTGGGCGCAACAATGTTATCAAAAAATAAACAGGGGCTGAGCATTTTTGTTATATATATATATATTTAAATAATAAGTGATTTATTATTAGAGTGGTCATTAAATCTTACCAAGCTTTTGTGCACAATCATCAGGATTTTCGTTGCCAAAAAAATCCAGGATTTTATTGTTAAGAAATTATTTTTATAAGTTAATAAGATGTGGGATATTGTTTTCTTACATACGTAACTATCTGTTAAATATATGATGACAATAACAATAATATATAATAACATATAAAATAATTTAAATATATATAATATAGTTAGAAGGGAAACATAAGTTGGACTAGGCATTCCTATTCTTATATAGAAAAGTAGAACATACCTCTGCGTTTTTTTCAAAAAAATACATAAATTGGGTTGCCGATGTTTCAGGACAAATAAAACCTCGGATGGGAGGTCCATAGGCCGGTCGATACATGATGGCCCTCAAGAAAATACAAACAGGCCTATGGACCTCCCATCCGAGGTCGTGGAATGCACATGTTAAAAAAGAAAGCCTAGATGACGCAGCCCAAAACCCAGCTGATACTTGCTGCCCTAGTGATAATAAATGATACCTGCCAGCTCACCGGCTTCGTTGTGAATTTATCTCCTATAGTAACTACGTTGAAGCACCTAAAAAATGTAACTATGTTGACAGACCCGTGGGCCCCAATGTTAGTATAGCATTAAGAGGAAGTATTTTTTCGATGAGGCACTTGCTTGCGTACGGCCATAGACCTGGTGGGTCCCGACTGTCCGCCTCTCCACGTACATTCCTCTCCAGATTCCTCTCGTTTGTTCAGCATGTTCACAACGGCAGACAGCAGTGTCGCGGCGAGCGCACAAAGGCGCAGGAGAAGATCCGACCACCTGAGGAAGTGCCTTATTAGTAACGAAACAACTGAACTAGCCTAGTGGTCGAATGACACTACCCGACAGCTGTTCCGCCCGGGTTCGATTCCACCTATGCAGAGAAAATATCTCCAAAAAATTTGCCTCTGCCTTTATTGACATGTGGGTCCCAACTGTCATCTACGCACACTACGTCCAACACTTGCCAAAACTTCGTCCCTCGTTTTCTCTGTTTTTCGCACACTCGACATTGTGTGGGCATCTTGAAGATAGCATATCATTTTGACTGTGCATCATATGAAGATGTGCTATGCATGAGTGTTGATCAGCATGATGTTAACTGGCTGGTAGTTCCAGTTTCGACCATGAATAAAAGTTCCAGCATGATGTTAACACTGTTTGAAAAGGCCGTGTTAATATAAATGCTCTGCCTCTGAAAGTTGCAGTTTCTTATCTGAAATTGAACTTCGAGTTTCTTATCTGAAACAGAAACTTGCAGTTTCTTCTCTGAGAATCACCTGTCAGTGACCGAAAGGCTGGGGAACCTCTCCTCTCCATCATCTCCATTCCAAAACTACCTTCTCGCCTCTCCCTCTTCTCCATTTCAAAACCACCCCTCTCCTCTCCATCATCTCCATTCCAAAACCACCATCTTGCCTCTCCCTCTTCTCTATTGCAAGACCACCGTCTCTCCTCCCATCTTCCAAAGCTAGCACCGGACCACTCAGAAGGACATCTATGGAGGGGATGCAGCAGCGAATCAGGCAGATCGCCGGCGGCGACCAGGCAAAGTTAGCCAGGTTGAAGGAGATCCTTACTTGGTTTGACAATGAGTGGGAGATTTCGAGGACGGTGAGGGCCATGTGGCGATGTATGCGAAAGAGCGAGACGACGGCGATGAGGGCGGTGATGTACTCCTCGGCGGCAGTCACACCGCAGTCCTTCGAGTTCATCGAGTATCTCCTCTGGGCGATGGAGAAGGCAGATTCGCCCGAGGCGAAAGTCAGGCGGAGGTGGTGGGCATACAGGTCGAAGGTCGAGCACCCAGAGGATAACAAATCGATCGAGTACGGTGTGCCGTTCGTGAGGGTGCAGAGCCAGTCGAAGCCACAAGAGTATTCGTTCTCCCACCGCAAGAGGAGGCCGGATGGCGCGACATCGCTTCCCCGCCGTTCTCCATGGTTCCCTCGACACTCGCCTTGTTTCAACGACATCGGTAGGGTTTAAGGTAAGCTTCGCACTAACCTAATCTTCCATCTGCTCATGCTTACAATCAATGTGACAACTAATAAAAATCATGCTTACAATCAGTCTCTGAGTACTACGCCAATCACCCTAAAATAACTCTGGACCTTTGGGTCAAAGTTGTGACACTGTGTACAAATAAAGAAAAATAGATTGGTGCTTCTTTCAGAAAAGAGTACACCCCTAGAAAACTGCCAATATAAGCTACTACTATTTTTTTAAGTCTAAGCTACTAGTATTTGGTTAGAGGATTTGCTTCCGAGAAAGATCCGTCCATAGTGAGCGCCACACATCCCACTGATGGTGGTGGATGCCAATGCTTAGATGGAGCACGGTTGGTGTCGGTAATTTTTACTTGGCACCTCGCACTCTGCATATATGTCGATTCCATCCGTACATTTGTGCAGTTCCACCAAAATGTAGCTGAATAACCCTGTTTGCACAGATAATAAAAAGTCGTGATTACATTATAGTGGCACTAGTTGATGAAACATACACTAATAAACAGAAGAAAATATTACATCATACTGGAAATCGACCCAAGTCTCCCCGATACACCTTCTGCCAGTGATGAACATCAGTGTATAGCGGTAGTACAAGGAGGGGCCTTGAAACATTCAAATCTCTATTTTTGTGTAGATCAACTAAAATTAAGCATCCTAGTTTGCATAAACTGTAACACCCCGGATGTAACTTTCCCAATTTGTACTCCAACTCTTGCCGTTTCCGGCGTTAAGTTATTTTATTTTCTCGGGTTCGGGTCTTTGTCTTCGTGTGTTGTTATCGTTGTCATGCATCTCATATCATGTCATCATGTGCATTGCATTTGCATACATGTTCGTCTCTTGCATTCGAGCATTTTCCCCGTTGTCCGTTTTGCATTCCGGCGCTTCATTCTCCTCCGGTGGTCATTTCTAGCTTTCTTTCGTGTGTAGGGATTAAACATTTCCGGATTGGACCGAGACTTTCCAAGCGGCCTTGGTTTACTACCGGTAGACCGCCTGTCAAGTTTCGTATCATTTGGACTTCGTTTGTTACTCCAACGGTTAACCGAGGGACCGAAAAGGCCTCGTGTGTGTTGCAGCCCAACACCCCTCTATTTTGGCCCAAAACCCACCCAACTCTGCTCCATCATCTAGAGCGTTCGATCACGATCGCGTGGCCAAAAACCGCACCTTGTTTGGACTCTCCTAGCCCCCTCCACCTCTATTTAAAGACCACTCCCCGAAATTTTCGGGCAAAACCTAGTCGTCTTCCACCTCTCGCCGCCGGACACGTCCGATTCGGGCTGGACGTGTCCGACCTGTTCCGCCACCACCACGTGGCATCGCGTCATTCGCCCGCGCCCGGTCCCCAGATCCCCGCGCCGCCCGGGCCCGGGAAGCCCGCATCCGGCCCCCGCTGGCCCATCCATCGCGCCGCCCCGCGCC
>NC_057812.1:397676165-397678381 GCF_018294505.1 Triticum aestivum | reverse complement strand
CCCCTCGCCGTCCGGTGAGCTCCGGCCACCTCGACCTCTCCGGCGGCCCTGAGCACTGTTCCGGCGAAGATCCGGTCGTCCTCGTAATCCGTGCAAACCCTAGATCTAGGAGGTGTTTTTTTTTACTAAGTCCCAAAATTGCAGATCCATGTGCACATGTTCACGGCTCCGTATCTTTGCATCCGTAGCTCCGATTCATGCATATAGCATATCAAAATGTTCATCTCAGAGAGTACATCATTTCATTCCATTGCATCATTTTCAGTTGAGTTCATCTTGATGCCCGAAATGCCGTTAGAAGAGGGCCACTTGAGATAATTGTCAGATCTGCTATTCCATTTAGGTTTTTGTCATTTTTGCCATGATTAATGTGTGCATGATATGCCCTGATGCTCTACATGTGTTTTGTTAAGGGTTTTGTCATCTTTATAGAGGTGCAACCCATGTATTTTTGTGATGTGTGTGGTGACTTGTGCAAGCTTGCAAAGTGGTGCACTTGCTAATTCTGTTTTCAGGGACTTAGTGAATTCACTAAGTCCTGGAGCTGTTTATTTCATGATGACATATGTTCATGTTGTTTCCTAGTGATCCGTGCCTCTTTTGAGGATGATCAGTAAGGATGTTTTGTTAATATTGTAGTTCTCTATCCATCCATGTCTTTGTTTGCAATTATGGAGCACCCTAGCTTGAGTCAATCGAGCTCTACTTTTGCTACTTTGTGAATCTGGGCAGATTGTCAACTTGTTTGCAATTTTGCCGATGATGTTATAGTTGATCCGTGCATGCTATGTTATTATTCTTGCCATGTCTAGCTTGAATTTTGTGCCTTCTTGATGGGTGTATGCTTGTCTTTCCATGACTTGCACCGTAGTGAGTGCATCGAGCTCGTAAACATGCCTACTTGAGTTATATTTCAGCATGTGTCAGTTTTTCACTAAGTCTAAAAACTGATTATGTTTTTGCTATGTTCACATGCTTGCAATTGTATTTTCTGATCCCTTTTGGCTCAAGGTCACTAAGAGACTTTCGTTAAGCTCTTTGAGTAGCTCCATCCCATGCTTTACTTTGCCATGTTCAGATCCTGTAGTATGTAGTTTTGTTGCTCCGAAGAGTGCTACCTGATCTGAAATTCCAGACAAGTGTTAATTTCACAAAGTCTGAGATATGTTTGCCATATGCATTTTTGCCATGCTTGTTTGAACCTGCTAATGGATGAATTGGCCGTAGCTCAGTGCTAGACTTTTGTTAAGTATCTTGTGTGCATCCCTGCCATGTATTTTGTTGTCATGTTTGGGTGTTGTAGCATGTTCATCTCATTGCATATAGATGACTACTTGTTGTAAATCGCAAACCGGCGCCATATTTGAATCGCTTGCCATTTCCAAACCGTAACTCCGATTCCGGCGTTCTTTATATCATTTTCAAGCGATTTCACCTCATCTTTCCAGTGGCACACTTGGTTTTCCAAGTTGAGGCCAGGTTCATTCATTTCCTGTCATATCTTGCATTTCGCATCCCGCATAGCATATCATCTTTGCATCATATTGCTTGGTCTTGCACGTGGTTGATTGTATCCTTGTTGCTTGTTTGTCTTGTTTGGGTAGAGCCGGGAGACAGGTTCGCTAACGAGGAGCCTATTGAGTTTGCTTCCGAGGATCCAGTCAACTCTGACAACTGTGCAGGCAAGATGATCATACCCTCGAAATCACTACTATCTTTGCTATGCTAGTTTGCTCGCTCTTTTGCTATGCCAACGCTACGATGCCTACCATTTGCTTGCAAGCCTCCCAAATTGCCATGTCAAACCTCTAACCCTCCTTGTCCTAGCAAACCGTTGATTGGCTATGTTACCGCTTTGCTCAGCCCCTCTTATAGCGTTGCTAGTTGCAGGTGAAGATTGAAGGCCGTTCCTTGTTGGAACCTTTATTTACTTGTTGGGATATCATTATATTATCTTGCTATCTTAATGCATCTATATACTTGGTAAAGGGTGGAAGGCTCGGCCTCTCGCCTAGTGTTTTGTTCCACTCTTGCCGCCCTAGTTTCCGTCATATCGGTGTTATGTTTCCGGATTTTGCGTTCCTTACGCGGTTGGGTTATAATGGGAACCCCTTGATAGTTCGCCTTGATTAAAGCTTTTCCAGCAATGCCCAACATTGGTTTTACCATTTTCCACCTAGCCTTTTCTTTCCCTTGGGTTCTGCAGACTCAAGGGT
>NC_057812.1:397551396-397675772 GCF_018294505.1 Triticum aestivum | reverse complement strand
GTCCAAACTGTCAGCCGCCGGTGGCTACCAGGGGCAACTCTGGGCTGGCCTACCGGAAGTTTGGACAATCTGAGTGTGCCCTGAGAAAGAGATATGTGCAGCTCCTATCGGGATTTGTCGGCACATTCGGGCGATGTTGCTGGTCTTGTTTTAACCTATCGAAGTGTCTTGAGTTACCGAGATACCGAGTCTGATCGGAACGTCTTGGGAGGAGGTCTATTCCTTCATTGACCGTGAGAGCTTGTCATGGGCTAAGTTGGGACTCCCCTGCAGGGATTGAACTTTCGAAAGCCGTGCCCGCGGTTATGGGCAGATGGGAATTTGTTAATGTCCGGTTGTAGATAACTTGAACCTTAATTTAATTAAAATGAATCAACTGAGTGTGTTACCGTGATGGCCTCTTCTCGGCAGAGTCCGGGAAGTGGACACGGTGTTGGAGTAATGTTTGCGCAGGTTGTTCTCTAGTTTCTCGCTCGCGCTTTGCCTCCTCTTCTTGCTCTCCTTTGCGAATAAGTTAGCCACCATACTTGCTAGTCGCTTGCTGTAACTCCACTTATATTTACCTTGCCATACCTATAAGCTTAAATAGTCTTGATCGCGAGGGTGCGAGATTGCTGAGTCCCTGTGGCTCACAGATTACTATTACACCAGATGCAGGGCCTGATGATTCCGCTCCAGGAGACGCATTTGAGCTCAAGTGGGAGTTCGACGAAGACTCTCAACGTTACTATGTTTCCTTTCCCGATGATCAGTAGTGGTTCCCAGTTGGGGGTGATTGGGACCGTGTCACATGTTGGGTTCTCTTTTATTTTGGCGCCGTAGTCGGGCCATGAGTGTTTGGATGATGTAATGTTATTTATGTACTTGATTGACGTGGCGAGTGTAAGCCAACTATGTTATCTCCCCTTTATTATTTATATTACATGGGATGTTGTGAAGATTGCCTAACTTGCGACATATGCCTTCAATGCGATTATGCCTCTAAGTCGTGCCTCGACACGTGGGAGATATAGTCGCATCGAGGGTGTTACATAAACGCTTGAACATTAACAATGGGACTAGTTGATGAAACATACATTAACAAAGAGAAGCACTTTCTTTATCTACATTGGAAATGAAATGATAGAGAGGACACTTGCTCTATTTTAACTGTATTATTACTTCATTTTATCAGTGGCACTAGGGTCGAGCAGGTGGCACACGAGGTGTACCGTGTGTCGCAAGGATGAAGGCCGGGGGTGCTTAGACTGGGATGCTGAAGCTGGCTCTTTCAGTCCCTATCTTCCCCCTGATGTTTCTGTGGTAGCATTCGGGTTGTAATCCAAACTTGGTTGAGCTGGTGTTGTGTCCCCCTACCTGCCTAGCTTATGTGGCGAACTTGTCTCCTGCTAGTACTCAGTCCGTTCTAGTAGTAGTTGCATAACTGCCCGTTTACACTGAGATGTTGTCGGATAATGGTTCTCTATGGTTGGGTATCTTTAATGAAATCGGAGGGAACCCCCTCTTTCGATATATAAAAAAACAGTGGCACTAGCGGTGCCAAAACATTTCCTCAAATTAATAGTGCCGCTAGATTAAGGTGCAAGATAATAACATTATTGCTTTCTCATGGCAGTGCCAAAACAGTAGCACAAGAGCAGGATCCACATGCAGGATCTTTGGCAAACGGTCAGACCAAAAAGGAACATACCTCGTGATGGGAACCATATCTGTAGTCAACGCCATCGTAGAAGGGATGACACCAGTCACCAACATGGATGATTCAATTCATGGGACCTTTTGATTTAGTTCACCAAAAATGAAGCAATATCCCATGAGCTAGCAGCTTCTTCTTCTTCTTTTGAAGAAAAGGGCTCCAGCCCCGGTTCCATTTCCATCAGAAAACAAAACCCACAGAGCTTCTTCTTCATTAGTTGCAATACAATTGAGCAACATCAAGGTTGGTCGTGAAGCTCCTGGAGAGTAGGCGGACCAGGACAGTTGCATCTCTAACGAAAAGAAGAAACTTATCTTAATGGGAAATTTAGCAGGAGATGGAAAAAAGTGCCATTGATTCATATTACTGGAGGCATTACATTGAAAACAACATCGTTTTAACGTGTCCTTACTTTTAACAGTGTGACTGCTACATTTTACCAGTGGCATTACATAAGAGCAGCTCGGGGCAACAAACATCAGAAGAGGATATCTAGGTTGGTCCCATTTTTGTTCGGTATATTGCCACCTTATACTGTGTGAGGCTAGCGAATATAGTGCTGGACTTACTCTATTGACTTGTCCCCCAGTCCCCACTTTCTTTCCTTTTTCAACCAATAGATCGGGTTTATATTGAGTTTGTACTGCGTTCCCTTTATTTCCCTATTAGACCTAGAGACCAGTTGGATAGCCAGTCTCTGCTACTTTTCGCCCCCATTATTTCCTCTTTCGACCAAGTCCTAGATTCAAGTAACAAATCTTCCCCCACCCTACCCCCTTTCTTCCTTGTTTGAACCAAGTACTACTAGATTCGAGTGCATGAACTAGTTTTACCTCTTAACAGTAAAAAATTAGGTGGTTTTCGAACAGTTGATCGATCCTATCTACACGAGGGGGGCTAAGAAATAGTAAAAGATACAAATGCAGCGACGTTAGGAGCTCGGGAAGTAGAGCAAGGCCGGTTTCGAAGTAAGTTATACCTGAGGGTCGCCGGGATGTTGCTAGGTGGGCGGTAGGAGGTCGGATCTGCCCACACTATGACAGGGAGGAAGAAGGGGTGGGAGGCCCTCCCTCGCCAGCGATGCTTGAGAGAGAACGGCAAGGCACGCTGATCAGGACGCACCGGCAGTGGGTAAGAGCCGTCACCGAGGACAACCACGTGAACGTTGCACCTTCTCACCTTCCACGGCGGAGAGGATCCGGCTGGATCTGTGACCAGCGGTGAGTAGAGAGAGAGTGTGTGTCCACCGCTGTCGTGTTTAGATCTGGAGAGGACGAGATAGTGTGAAGAGAGAAACACTAGCAAGCAAGCACAGAGGCTCCTACCTATATAGTGGATTACTAGTTTTCTTTTGTCTACCGACCGGAGCCGGCTTGACCTCGACAATGACTGTCGAGAAGTCTTCATGCACGTGCCCCGGAGGCGCAGTTGTCGTCATTTTGATCTGAAGCACCGGATTATAACATATAACACGAAAAAATACCACATGACAAGAAATCATAACCTCACTGCCCAAAGGAAACAAGATGAATCCCGACGGACAAACTAGACGAGGATCAAAGCTCAAATTAAAGATAAACTCATAGAAAAGGGGTCTGTCGATAGATGTCCTAATTAACATAGCCGGCTTGACCTAGATGGCAGTCGAATAGTCTTCATGCATGTGCCCCCAATGACTAGCCCAACTCAGTTGTCGTTGTTTAACCCTCGCAGTGATCCGAAGCACATGATACCTAATTTTGCGAGATGGCAAGAAACCTTTTTTTAGATTTCTCACCAGAACTACAGCCATGTACAACACAACCTGCACGATATGTAGACGATAGCCAATCCAGGCGTGTCTGCTAGAGTCTGGTCACATGCATGGATGAACTGATCTTCCGTGTCTTGCAGGGATCATCCAGGTACCAACGTATGTACTTCTAGTAACTCACCCGACTTGCGGGGCCGGGGAGTGTGCCTATGGTCGGTTCTCAATTGCGGTCCCACATGTGTGTGCAAATGCAATATGACGCGCGTTCCATTCAGAGAGTGGCGTGCCAGACCGACTGGCCGTCTGGGGTGCGACACGAACGCGATGGGCGTGCTGTATACTCCGTACATGTGTACCGCCATTTTCTTGAGGCTTTGTTCCATGGCGCAATCCATGGATACAAAATTAGTATAATGTACTATTTAAAAGTCAAGGGCGGGGCTTTTCCCGCGCGGTAGGCGGGGCAGTTACGCCTAGTCGGTTCGATAGAGATGCGAGAAGATGAGGGAGTAGGCTGTTGCAAATGTAGGGTTCTGTGATTTGACAGTGAGTTACTGTTGGACAGGTGGGGCCCAATGATTTGACTTGCCATTATCATTTTAGCTGTGGCACTACGACTGGCTTGAGTCTCCCGATTCCTGACCACCTCCATACAGGTGCCTCTCCCAATGCTCCAGCATGTAGAGGCTGGCTCTTGCTTGAGAGCCGACTCCTCCACTTTTTCCTTTCCTCTTTCCCCCAGATATGCAAAAATGCCATGTAAAGCGGGCTTATAGCCTAGTTGATCCTACAGGTGTTAAGCCTGCCACATACGCATAAAGTCTGATGTGGCAAGTTAATTAAGAAGAGAGAGACTAGTTTGGTGACCCTAGGAAGAAACGGTGATAAGCGCGTGTACCTAGATGAAGCAAACTTAGCAACAAAAAACTAAGCACCTATGCATTGGGGACTTGAGTTGCTAAGCCATTTAATGCCCATAGCACCTCATCTAAGCACTATTTCATTGGAAGATCTCACTCCTTGGCAAATGCAATAAATACTACGAAGAAAGAGATAGAGAGAAGTAAACAAAAAAACTCTTATAGGCAACCTTATAGCTAACCTTGTTGTATGAGTGACTAAGTGATGACTATGTATGACATGCCAACATCAGATAGCCTAACACATCCGTGTTAAATCTCCAAGGCTGCGACCACGCGAGCGAGGCGACGGTCGTGGTAGGCACGACCATGATACGGGCTGCTGGCAGCCCTTGGATCTGAGATCGAACGGTCGCATGCTAAGTTGCTAAAAATTTGTAGAATAACCCTCCAGGATAGGATATTCACCCATAAGTCTAGAATCATGCCATGTAACCGTTCGATCTCAGATCCAAGGGCTCTCAGAAGCCCGTATCATGGGAGAATGGAAGGCTTCATATCACCTGTAATTTTCCCGATGCTTGACATGACATTGAAAGCCATTTAATTGGGCGTTGAGTAGACATGACATCTAATTGGGCCCCCATAGTACTGTGCATGAATCCATTTATCCACCAGGCAAGCCACTACCCTTCCATTCGCACCCCCCCCCCCCACTCGACATTTTTACAATCGATAAACTGCTCCTAGTCGTCCCGTCCTTTCACATTACGGCATTTCCACTAATCCTAACCCTCCTCCCAAATCCATGGCATCCCAAATCTCCATGATCGACGGTGAGTACAAGGTTAGAACCATCACCGGCGATGAATTCTACGCCATCTACACCCGTTCTTCCGCAAAGGTCAAAGAATGCCTTGCTCGCTTCAAACGCATGTTCGAAAACTCAAATGATGAGTGGGTCGCTGGGCTAGATGTTGAGTACACCACAGTCCTGGGAAGCGAGAAGAATCTAAAGGAGGCTGAGGGAGTCCTGGATTATGGGGTGTTCGGGTAGCCGGACTATACCTTCAGCCGGACTCTAGGACTATGAAGATACAAGATTGAAGACTCCGTCCCGTGTCCGGATGGGACTTTCCTTGGCGTGGAAGGCAAGCTTGGCGATGCGGATATTCAAGATCTCCTACCATTGTAACCGACTTTGTGTAACCCTAACCCTCTCCGGTGTCTATATAAACCGGAGGGTTTTAGTCCGTAGGACAACTTCATCATACAACAATCATACCATAGGCTAGCTTCTAGGGTTTAGCCTCCTTGATCTCGTGGTAGATCTACTCTTGTACTACCCATATCATCAATATTAATCAAGCAGGACGTAGGGTTTTACCTCCATCAAGAGGGCCCGAACCTGGGTAAAACATTGTGTCCCTTGTCTCATGTTACCATCCAGCCTAGACGCACAGTTCGGGACCACCTACCCGAGATCCGCCGGTTTTGACACCGACATTGGTGCTTTCATTGAGAGTTCCTCTGTGTCGTCGCTTTCAGGCCCGATGGCTTCTTCGATCATCAACAATGATGCAGTCCAGGGTGAGACTTTTCTCCCCGGACAGATCTTCGTCTTCGGTGGCTTCGCACTGCGGGCCAACTCGCTTGGCCACCTTGAGCAGATCGAAACCTACGCCCCTGGCCATCAGGTCAGGTTCGGAAGCCTAAACTACACGGCTGACATCCGCGGGGACTTGATCTTCGACGGATTCGAGCCATAGCCAAGCGTGTCGCACTGTCTCGATGGGCATGATACAGCTCTGCCGCCGAACAACACCTTGGAGGCCGCACACGCATCGGTTCCGACCATTGATTCAGAGCCCACTGCGCCAATCGAGGATCAGTGGTTGGACGCTGCCTCAGCGGCTGCGATCCCAGAGGCGATCGAGCCGAACTCCAGCCCCGCACTCCGCATGGCCCGTGACTCCGAGGAGCCGGATTCCTCTCCGAACTCCGAGCCCCCCACGCCCCCGCCGATCGAATCCGATTGGGCGCCGATAATGGAGTTCACCGCCGCGGACATCTTTCAGCACTCGCCCTTAGGCGACATCATGAATTCTCTAAAGTCTCTCTCTTTATCAGGAGAGCCCTGGCCGGACTACGGTCAGCAAGGTTGGGATACGGACGATGAAGAAATTCAAAACCCACCCACCACCCACTTCGTAGCCACTGTCGATGACTTAACCGACATGCTTGACTTCGACTCCGAAGACATCGATGACATGGACGACGATGCAGGAGACGAACAAGAACCAGCACCTGTAGGGTGTTGGAAGGCCACCTCGTCATATGACATATATACGGTGGACACTCCAAAGGATGGAGATGGCGATGGAACAGCGGTGGACGATACCTCTAAGAAACAGCCCAAGCGCCGGCGTCAGCAGCGCCGCTCTAAATCCCGCCAAAGCAAAAACGGTGATTCCGGCACGGGAGATAATACTACTCCGGATAGCGCCGAAGAACACCCCCTCCAGCAAAATTCGGCACAGGAGGACAGAGAAGCCAGCCCTCACGAGAGGGCGGCGGACCAAGAGGTTGAGGACGATAATTATACGCCTCCCTCCAGAGACGAGGCAAGCCTCGACGACGACGAGTTCGTCGTGCCAGAAGATCTTGCCGAACAAGAGCGTTTTAAACGCAGGCTCGTGGCCATGGCAAGCAGCCTCAAGAAAAAGCGGCAACAGCTTAGAGCTGATCAGGATTTGCTAGCTGACAGATGGACTGAAGTCCTTGCGCCGAAGAGTATGAACTCGAACGCCCCTCCAAGACTTACCCAAAGCGTAGGCTTCTGCCCCGACTAGAGGAGGAAGCACCTACATCACCAGCGCATGACATGGCCGACCGGCCACCTCGTGGCCGCGACAGAGAGGCCTCTTGGCCCTCCACTCAAGCCATGCCCCGGCATCGCGTCAAGCATACTAAGGCACGGGAAAATGCGCCCGACTTGCGCGACATCCTAGAGGACAAGGCAAGGCAAACAAGATTGATCTACGGATCGCGCAGGCGCCCCACGGCACGTGACGGTGATCGTCACTCCGAACGCAATGAATTCGGCCGGGCCGAACTCAACAGACAAAGCTCCTTCGAGCTGCGTTGTGATATAGCCCAATACAGAGGCGCCGCACACCCACTCTGCTTCACAGATGAAGTAATGGATCATAAAATCCCTAAGGGATTCAAACCCGTAAACATCGAATCGTACGATGGCACAACAGATCCTGCGGTATGGATCGAGGATTATCTCCTTCATATCCACATGGCCCGCGGCGATGATCTACACGCCATCAAATACCTCCCACTCAAACTTAAGGGACCGGCTCGGCATTGGCTTAACAGCTTGCCAGCAAACTCAATCGGTTCTTGGGAGAACCTGGAAGCCGCATTCCTTGACAACTTCCAGGGCACTTATGTGCGACCACCGGACGCCGATGACCTAAGCCACATAATTCAGCAGCCAGAAGAATCGGCCAGGCAATTCTGGACACGGTTCCTAACAAAGAAAAACCAGATAGTCGACTGTCCGGACGCAGAGGCCTTAGCGGCCTTCAAGCATAATATCCGTGACGAGTGGCTGGCCCGGCACCTGGGACAGGAAAAGCCGAAATCTATGGCAGCCCTCACGACACTCATGACCCGCTTTTGCGCGGGAGAAGACAGCTGGCTAGCTCGCAGTAACAACTTAACCAAGAACACTGGTAATTCGAATACCAAGGACAAAAGTGACAGGTCGCGTCGGAACAAACAAAAGCGCCGCGTTAACAGCGACAGCAACGAGGATACGGCAGTTAATGCCGGATTCCGAGGCTACAAATCCGGTCAACGGAAACAGCCATTCAAAAGAAAAACTCAGGGCCCGTCCAGTTTGGACCGAATACTCGACCGCTTGTGCCAGATACATGGCACCCCCGAAAAGCCAGCCAATCACACCAACAGGGATTGTTGGGTGTTCAAGCAGGCAGGCAAGTTAAGAGCCGAAAACAAAGACAAGGGGCTGCATAGCGACGACGAGGAGGAGCCCAGGCCGCCGAACAACAGTGGACAGAAGGGATTTCCCCCGCAAGTGCGGACGGTGAACATGATATACGCAACCCACATCCCCAAGAGGGAGCGGAAGCGTGCGTTACGGGACGTATATGCGATGGAGCCGGTCGCCCCAAAGTTCAACCCATGGTCCTCCTGCCCGATCACCTTTGATCGAAGGGACCACCCCACTAGCATCCGTCACGGCGGCTTCGCCGCATTGGTTCTAGACCCAATCATTGACGGATTTCATCTCACAAGAGTCCTCATGGACGGCGGCAGCAGCCTGAACCTGCTTTACCAGGATACAGTGCGAAAGATGGGCATAGATCCCTCGAGGATCAAGCCCACCAAAACGACCTTTAAAGGCGTCATACCAGGTGTAGAAGCCAACTGTACAGGCTCAGTTACACTGGAAGTGGTCTTCGGATCTCCGGATAACTTCCGAAGCGAGGAGTTAATCTTCGACATAGTCCCGTTCCGTAGTGGCTATCACGCACTGCTCGGGCGAACCGCATTCGCAAAATTCAACGCGGTACCGCACTATGCATACCTCAAGCTCAAGATGCCAGGCCCTAGAGGAGTAATCACGGTCAATGGGAACACTGAACGCTCCCTCCGAACGGAGGAGCACACGGCAGCGCTCGCAGCAGAAGTACAAAGCAGCCTCTCTAGGCAGTTCTCCAGTTCGGCCTTCAAAAAGCCGGACACTGTCAAGCGCGCCCGGAGTACCCTACAACAAGACCGCCTGGCACGTTCCGAGCTAGCGTAGCAATGCGGCCCCAACCCTAGCCCTCGCGATATAGCGAAACCAGCGCTTCGCGTACATAACTACGCTCTTGAAATACCATGGGCACAGGGGAAGGGGCACTATCACGGCACGCCCGAAATACGGCTTAAACCGCACCAGGGGCTGCCGGATTCCTTCTTTTTTTCTCTTACTCTCAGGACTCCATACTTCGGACGACCCGTTCGGCAATTCAACTGCCGCACAAACGATGCAAGATCCAGGGAAGCAGACAAGCCACGCCGCATTATGGAACTCCCAGGTGGTCTCTATTGCGAGCAGTATACCTGTTTTTAATACAATTCCGCGGCCTGCCCCTGGCCAGGACATGTTAAATAGTCCAATTTATTTTGCTTATCGCACTATTTGTATCGTTCCGCTTTCATAGCAGCCTTTCTATAAACAATGCATAGCTTTTTGTCTATTTTTTGCATTACCCTCTTTTTATATATATGTTTATTAATAACATGCTGCATCCGTACACTGTGGTACGGCAAAATACGCCAGGGGCTTCAGTACCCATCAATATGGCGTGAGAAGTCCGTCCACTTTCACAAGTGCGGCACCCCGAACTTATAGCACTATATGCATCGGCTCCGAATCATGATTTGGGTCAATAGTTGGGTTTGCCCGGCTCCTATGTTTTGGTGCCTTACGTTCCGCTATATCGGCTAAGGTAGCACTAGGAGAACCACTGCGATTGTGCCCCAGTTGAGCTGGGCCGAGCACCTCAGTGGAGAAAGCTAAAACTGACTGTCATGATGAGGCGAGAGACCGGTCGCTGTTCGAGAGGTTTTTCGAGTCCTTAAAGGCTTATGCCGCTTCGAGCGAGGAACCGGCTTTGTCCGGCCAAGGCGTGGATAGCGCCCCGAACTCGGTCTTCCGAATACTAGGGGCTTCGCCGAAATTTAAAATTATAGAGTTCTATGGCTAAGTGAGAGTGTTCAAGCATTATAGTCCGATTGCCTTGTTCGTTGTGCTGACCGCCTCCCTCGACGGACCCAATCATGGGAAAAAGAGCGCTCAGGTTTATCCCGAACACCCCAGCACTAGTGGCATGGGGGCAGAAGCCGACGACTGGCCATCTCTCAATTTTTTGATAAACGGCCGCACAGAAAGTAATATTTTAAATTCAAGCATTGCTTAGCGCATATGAACAAGTTTTCAGCGCACAGGATAACACGAGCGAGTTCATTCAAAAATTACATCCTTGGTACATTCATCCGCCACAAGGCGGGCACCAGCAAGAACATCCTTGTAATAGTTCTCGGGCTTGCGATGCTCCTTCCCCGGCGGCGGCCCGTCCTTCACAAGCTTCTCACCGTCCAGCTTACCCCAGTGCACCTTTGCACGGGCAAGGGCCCTACGGGCACCTTCGATGCAGACGGAGCGCTTGATGACCTCGAGCCTTGGACAAGCCTCCACCAGCCGCCGCACCAGTCCGAAGTAGCTCCCAGGCAGGGCCTCTCTAGGCCACAGCCGAACTATGAAGCCCTTCAGGGCCTGTTCGGCCGCCTTGTGGAGCTCGACCAGCTGCTTCAGCTGGTCGCTCAAGGGCACAGGGTGTCCGGCCTCAGCGTACTGAGACCAGAACACCTTCTCCGTCGAGCTGCCTTCCTCGGCTCGGTAGAATGCGGCGGCATCGGATACGCTGCGGGGAAGATCTGCGAATGCCCCTGGAGAGCTCCGGATTCGGGTAAGTAACAAGTAGTTTACTTTTATATGTCTGCTTTGCATATAGAATGCCTTACCCGCCGCTATCTTTTTCACCGCATCCAATTCCTGGAGGGCCTTCTGGGCTTCGGCCTTGGCAGATTTGGCAGTTTTAAGGGCCGCAGCAAGCTCGGACGCTCGCGTCTTCGAGTCGAGCTCCAAACTCTCATGTTTTTGCATGAGAACCTGAAGCTCTTGCCGCACCTCGCCGACCTGCGCCTCAAATTTCTCCCGCTCGGCGCGCTCCGTGGCCGCTTTCTTCTCGGCCTCGGACAGCGCCTGCTTGAGGGTCGCCACCTCAGTTGTGGCCCCTACAATAAGCAGTATACTCCTGTCATTTTTTGCAATTGCGCCTCCTATAGGCATTTTTTCTATAAGGTATCTCTTACCTTCTTTCTCCTCGAGCTGCCGTTTGGCAAGGCCGAGCTCTTGCTCGGTCCGCTCGAGGCCCTGCTTCAGGGCACCCACCTCCGCAGTCAGTGCGGCGGTGGCCAGCAGCGAAGCCTGCATACGTGTATTTACTCCTTTTTAGTTAGACTCCTACGATATTTAATAGATCCTCTATTCAGCTTTTCTTTCTGAACGCCAAACAGAGCATCAGGGGCTACTGTCTATACGGTAATATTTTTACATATTTTTACTTACCTCGAAGCCTGTTAGAAGGCTAGCACAAGCTTCAGTCAGTCCGCTTTTGGCGACCGAACCTTCTGGATCACCATACTCATGATGGCACGGTGCTCCTCGTCGATGGAGGCGCCCTTAAGCTCCTCCAGTAGATTGTTCGGCGCCTCCGGTTGGACGGAGGACACCGGCTCAGTAGGCTTACTCCTCTTGGCAGGAGTTCGCCTACCGCGATCCGGAACCGTTGATGATTCCGGCGCAGTGTCCGGCTTAAGGCCGGACTTGGAGCCCAGGGGGGTTTTGTCCCCTTCATTCCTGGAGTCCGGGAGGTCGCCTCACGGCTCCTCCTGGACCACCTCCTCTCACCCCGGAGCTTGTCACGACGCCACTTCAGCGTCATCCGCAGCACAGGGGGAAGCAGTGGGCGGAACTGAATTCACGTCGGATGAATCTAGGGAGCCGCTCGACGACTTGTCGAGCCCGTCCTTGGGCGGACTGCATGATTATATCCGACATTAGGGAAAGATGTGCAACAAAAGGAATATCACGAGTTACTCTGGTATCCGAACACTTACGATCTCGCCGGACGCTTGGCCCTGTCCGGCCACCCCTCTTCGTCCTCGTCGGCATCGGGGACGTAGTCCGGCGGAGGGGTTTTCCTCTTCTTGGACCCCTCGGCCTCCCCTACTGGGGCGGCCTCCCTCTTCTTTCCTCCCCCTGCTGGAGGGGGAGAGGTTTCTTCTTCCTCCTCCTCGCCTTCACGGAAGGAGTGCGTCTCGGACTCGTCGGACGACGAGTCCGACACCACCATATGCCGGGAACTCTTTCGAGTCCCCGTGGCCTTCTTCTTCTTGGCCTTCTTCTCTGGCACCACATAAGGTGCCGGAACCAGTAGCTTCTCTAGGAGAGCAGGGGCTGGGTCTTTGGGCAAGGGAGCCGGACAGCTAATCTGTCCGGACTTCTCCCGCCAATCCTGTCAAAGGTGAGGGAGTTTAGATCCCGCATAGAGTCAAACTATGAAAAAACTTAACATCCTGTAAAAGATGGAAATATCTTACCTCGCCAGCAGGACGCTGCGAGCTGAATCCGCGGTCTTCGGAGGCGGATGTGGGAGCCTCGGCGCCTTTGGTTAGCCCCCTCCAGACATCTTCGTACGTCGTGTCGAAGAGCCTGCTCAGAGTGCGGTGCTGCGCCGGGTTGAACTCCCACAAATTGAAGTCCCGTTCTTGACACGGAAGGATCCGGCGGACGAGCATGACCTGGATTACGTTGACAAGCTTGAGCTGCTTGTTCACCAGGGACTGGATGCATTTTTGCAGTCCGGTCAACTCTTCTTCGTCGCCCCACGACAAGCTCGTCTCCTTCCAGGACGTGAGCCGCGTAGGGGGTCCGGATCGGAATTCAGGGGCTGCGATCCACTTCGGATCGCGTGGCTCGGTGATGTAAAACCACCCTGACTGCCACCCCTTCAAGGTCTCCACAAAGGAGCCCTCGAGCCATAGGACGTTGGCAATTTTGCCCGCCATGGCACCTCCGCACTCCGCCTGGTTGCCGCGCACCACCTTTGGCTTGACGTTGAAGGTCTTGAGCCAGAGGCCGAAATGGGGGCGAATGCAGAGGAAAGCCTCGCACACGACGATAAACGCCGAGATATTGAGGATGAAGTTCGGGGCCAGATCGTGGAAATCTAGGCCATAGTAGAACATGAGCCCGCGGACAAATGGGTGGAGAGGAAAACCCAGTCCGCGGAGGAAGTGGGGAAGAAATACTACCCTCTCATGGGGCCTTGGGGTGGGGAGAAGCTGCCCCTCCTCAGGAAGCCGGTGCGCGATGTCTTTGGACAAGTATCCGGCCTTCCTTAACCTTTTGACATGGCCCTCCGTGACGGAGGAGACCATCCACTTGCCTCCCGCTCCGGACATTGTTGGAGAGGGTTGAGGTAGGAAGTGCGGGCTTGGGTGCTGGAGCTCGGGTGCACAGAAGATGGATAGGTAAAGGAGGAGGAAGGCGTAGGTAAAAAGGTGGATCCTTATCCCCTTATATGGGCGGATGCGACTATGTGTCCCCACCAGCCTAGTAAAACTCGCTTGCCTCCCAAGCGCCGCGATAAGTGGCACGGTTGGGTTACCCACGTCCGTATTAACGAGAATCCCGTAAACAAAGGGGATACGATCTCTGCTTTGACAAGACGTGCCAAGGAAACCGCCTCGCAAAACAGGCTGAGGTGGAGAAGTGAAAACGATTTGAATAAAGGCTTGGCCGTAGTGTGATGTCACGCCGCGGAATACGTCAACAGATTAGATTTGTGTTAATATTATTCTCTCTATGGCAATACGTGGAAGCTTATTTTGCAGAGCCGGGCACTACTCTTGGTGTTTACAAACTTTTATGAAGAATTTGGAGGAGGAACCCGCCTTGCAATGCCGAAGATAATCTGCGCACCGGACTCATCGTCATTGAAGCCTGGTTCAGGGGCTACTGAGGGAGTCCTAGATTAGGGGTGTTCGGGTAGCCGGACTATACCTTCAGCCGAACTCCAGGACTATGAGGATACAAGATTCAAGACTCCGTCCCGTGTCCAGATGGGACTTTCCTTGGCGTGGAAGGCAAGCTTGGCGATGCGGATATTCAAGATCTCCTACCATTGTAACCGACTTTGTGTAACCCTAACCCTCTCCGGTGTCTATATAAACCGGAGGGTTTTAGTCCGTAGGACAACTTCATCATACAACAATCATACCATAGGCTAGCTTCTAGGGTTTAGCCTCCTTGATCTCGTGGTAGATCTACTCTTGTACTACCCATATCATCAATATTAATCAAGCAGGACGTAGGGTTTTACCTCCATCAAGAGGGCCCGAACCTGGGTAAAACATTGTGTCCCTTGTCTCTTGTTACCATCCGGCCTAGACGCACAGTTCGGGACCCCCTACCCGAGATCCGCCGGTTTTGACACCGACAGAGGAAGAGAAGAAGAAGCCCGCCGTGATCCAAGTTTGCGTGCATGACTTATGCTTGGTCTACCACATATGCCATGTCGGCGTTGAGTGCCAGGATTTTAAGAATTTCCTCAAGGACGGCTGAGTCAAATTCGTTACTGTAGACTTTAGGAACGACAAGGAAATCCTGGGTCGGATAGGCCTTGTTGTAGGCGACCCCTTCGACCTCCAGAAGAAAGGGCTGGTGCCCTCCCGTGATCAGCCTTCAATGGTGACCCTGGCAGGAGCCATGGTTCATCCTTAGTATGGTACACTGAAGAAACCTCCGTTCAAGTTTCATCATGCATGGGAGTGGGATGTACTAGATATAGACCACATCCACTATGTTGCAATGGATGGCTACCTTTGTTTCAATATCTACAAGGGTTGGATGAAGAGCAAGAGACAAGTGTGTGGTTCAAGCAAAGAAGTATCGGCCAAGAGGAAGAGGGACAAGGACGAAGTCGAGGATGTGGATGAGGAGTCCGAGTAAGGTGGCAGTGAATTTGCTCATGGTGGTTCTAATGCAGTGTCTACCGGATTAGTTGCTTAGTTTAATTTCAGGTATGCTTAGTTTTATTTTAGGGGTGTGTTGTGCTGAGCCCCCAGCAGAACTATGTTATGTTTCTTCTCGTTATATTTCGTACATTTCATCTTTTAGTTGGTATAGTACTACCACTCATTTCTTCACATTATATACGTACAATATATATGGCCAACATCATATAGCCAGCAGTTTAGTTGTCAAAGAATTTGAGGGTGCTTAGTTTTGTCAAAGAATTCCAGGGTACTTAGTTTTATTTGAGGGGTGTGTTGTGCTAGAGACCATTAACTTATCATTCTGAGAATCGTCTTATTTTTGTCATGTAACATGGTCAACGGGTTTGACGTGAAAATAACAATGTCTAATGGCATTTCTAATATACGCTGCCTCCCCCAGATTTTCTTTACAGAGGCAACATAGAACTATATGAGTGCCCTGTTAAATTTTGAAATTATTCTGGGTTCGTTTGGCCTTTTTTATACATTAATTGAGTTTCTGGTCATTTAATGTGCATAATTCAAATTTGAACTACAAGCACATGCTCCCGTGCATCAAAGTTGATTGAAAAATCACATGTGTGTCCTCAGGTGAGTTTCTAGGTCACATGCAAGAAATGGGAATGAAATTCAAACATCTGGGCATCATGGTTCGACCAAGAACATTGAGAAGCTTGGTTTTAAAATTCTTGTAAATCCAAAACACGCCTGAAAATCATGAAACTTGGCATGGTGTCATGTCATGGTACTACCATGTTGTGGTAAAATAAATTGCAGAATAGGAACAAGTTTAGGTATAAGTTTCTTGCAAACCGGAGCTTCTCTCAAGAAGGCTCGTGCTTCTGAGAGGGAGTGTGTCACCTTTGTGTGCATAATTCAAATTTTAAATACAAGCACATGCTCCAGTGCACCAAAGCTGGTTGAAAAATCACATGTGTGTCCTCAGGTAAATTTCTAGGTCCCATGCCAGAAATGGGAATGAAATTCAAACATCTGGGCGTCATGGCTCGGTTGGAAACATTGAGAAACTTGGTTTTTTAATTCCTGTAAATCCAAAACACGCATAAAAATCATGAAACTTGGCTTGGTGTCATGACATGGCACCAACATGTTGTGGTAGTTTTGTTGTTCGATTTGCGAAGGCGCACCAATTAACAATCAACAAAGTCATTTTGGAACAAGTGTTGTCACGTCACAATCGGAAACACAAGTATTATTGAAACCATGGGTGTTCTATTTACCATTTACATGCCGCCACGCGTCCCCTTTTTTATTAGCTAGGAGGCGCCGTGCAGGGTAGCTATTTGAGTACGGGAGGCGTGCGAGCCCTATGACCTCCATCTGCCGTCCACCTCTCTCCCAAGGTCTCCATTAATGGCGCCCGAGCCTCTCTTTAATGGCGTGGCAATGTCTCACTCGACTGAGATTTAAGAGAGAAAAAAGAAAATCTGAAAAGAAAATTTTGCACGGATCTTGATGTAAGATCTGACGGACCTATATAGCATCTACTGCGAATTATAGCAAGACTAATGAATATATATATATATATATATATATATATATATATATATATATATATATATATATATATATAAGGACGACGAGAGTGGATAATAATTGTCTTACATAATTAGGAAGATAATTAAAAAAGCCACATGCGGCAACGCCCGAAATACATAAGGGCAAAAGAAGAAGGAAGATGCATACAACGATCTGGCTCGCTGATCTCTACTCTCTTTATGCGCTGCAGGTCACGGAGACTAGTTCTTGCAGTGGGCGATGATCTCTTTCATCAGTTTCATGTCCTTAATACGCTGCTTGGCAGCATCCATGGATTCCTCCACCAGCCTGTTGCGCTCCATGCGGAGCATGGCATTCTCATCCATAAGTTTCTTGATGATGACGCCCGTCCTCTGCAACAAGGCAGCGGTCTCCTCCTCCTGCTTCGCCCTTCCGGCGATCTTCACCCTCAGAAGGTCGCGCTCGCCCCGGAGCTTCGCATTGCCCTCCCCTAGTTGCCGGATGACTCCGGTAGCCTCGTCCTGCATCCTTGCCCAGCCAGAGATCTGATCCATCTGTCTACGGACTATGGCATCCATGCGCGTGTAAGAGTCCTCGCCTGCCCGCGAGAAATTTTCCCAGGCCGCCGCGGTGCGGTGAGACCTCCCTGCTGCTTCGGCGGTGCGGTGGGATATCTCTGCTGCTTCCGCGGCGTGGCTGGACCAGTCTGCTACATCGACGGTGCGGCGGGACCTCCGTGCTGCTTCGGCGGCGCGGCGGGGCCTTTGTGCTGCTACTTATGCACGGCTAGACATGTCGGCTGCTTTAGCGGTGAGGCGGGACATCTCTCGTGCTTCCTCTTCCATGCTCACCTCTCCCTGGTGGAAATCTCTCGACCCAAAACTCATGCTGGCTATGGCTTGATTGACTTGATTGTTTTTTGTGGATGAGGAGTTGAGGAGGAATGTGCAGTCATCTTAGCATAGTAGTATTTATAACCGAGTACTACTAATACGCTCCTAAGTGGGAACCGTGTAGGTTGTCAACAGTGTGAACAAGTTTGCAATTAAATATAGCGTGGTAGTAGTAGTAATTTGGAATGTGACGAGACACACTCAAAATTTATTGACGGTTCTAGTTTCGAAGTGCGGCACTATTCCCAGATGGCATAACGTTGGCACGTTTTCTCGGCCGTGGTGTAGCATATTCCATGGTACTAGTTCTTTTTCTACTATTGTGTACGTGCAAAAACTAGCACCGTCGGATACATATCTTACGCTTGGCATTCGACAGGAATAGCCTCGTGGCGAGCTATAGACTAGTCTTTTTTTCACACGCATTACACCTATCTCTCGGGACTTCTCGCACGCACAATCACTGCTCCCTAGGTCGATGCCACCCACGTACAGTTGTACTCTGAGAAGAGGTGCACGCACGCACTCGTCCTCTCTCACACCTGCATTTGTAGCTACGAATTGTAGTGTTCTTAACCATCCGATTGGCTCTATCATAGGTTTCACGTTGCTCCTTGGCCTTGATATTGAGAAGTTTAAAACACGGAGGCTAAGATGGAGGCGTGCGGTTTTGGTTAATGTGCGCGCCACACACGGCACCAACACGACACTAGCTTCGTCTGCCTGGTGCGCATGCAGTCGGGTGAGTTATCCAAGTATAGACGCAACCAGGCCCTCGTTGGTATCCGTTCCTCGACTTTGGCTGGTCATAGTGGAGAGTAGCATAGACTAGTTGCTAGTCTATGTTACTAGTACCTTCATAGTGGGTAGTGTCATATAGTATATGCATAATTTGGCGACGAGCGCTATCTATGTGTAGCACCTTTTTTTATTTAATTACATCTTGTTAGTTTTGCTCCATGGCGCAATCCATCGATACTACTACTGTACAAATGTATACATTTTCTAAAAGGCTAGAGGGCGGGGCAGTCTAGCTTGGTCCTTTTCAAGAGAGGCGAGGGCCTTTGTGATTTGACGGCTCATTACTGCTGGAAGGCGGGGCCTTGTGATTTGACTGCTCGTATAAATGTGTCGACGACGTGAGCAGGAGGAAAGAACCATGCAGTATACTCAAGTTTTCCACTGGAGTACGACGGAGGAGCATGAAACACGGCAGCCTAGTGCCATATCCTCTACTCTCTGCTCTTATTATATATTACTAGCAAGAGGCATTGTTCTATTGGTGATAAAGAATGATCTAATTTGCTAGTCATCTCATTTTTAGCATTGTTCTATTCATGCCTCGCAGAGAAGGTGACACGTGTGGCCAAACACCCAAAGCAAAATAAGGAACACAGGAGCAAAAGAAGAAGGAGGATTATCACCCCAAAAAAAGAAGGAAGACACACACTGTGACGCCCCCGATTCAATCGTACACTAATCATGCACGCAAATGTGTACGATCAAGATCAGGGACTCACGGAAAGATATCACAACACAACTCTACAAATAAAATAAGTCATACAAGCATCATAATACAAGCCAGGGGCCTCGAGGGCTCGAATACAAGTGCTCGATCATAGACGAGTCAGCGGAAGCAACAATATCTGAGTACAGACATAAGTTAAACAAGTTTGCCTTAAGAAGGCTAGCACAAACTGGGATACAGATCGAAAGAGGCGCAGGCCTCCTGCCTGGGATCCTCCTAACTACTCCTGGTCGTCGTCGTCAGCCTGCACGTAGTAGTAGGCACCTCCGATGTAGTAGTCGTCGTCGACGGTGGCGTCTGGCTCCAGGGCTCCAGCATCTGGTTGCGACAACCAGAAAGAAAGGAAAGGGGAAAAGGGGGGGAGAAAGCAACCGTGAGTACTCATCCAAAGTACTCGCAAGCAAGGAACTACACTACATATGCATGGGTATATGTGTAAGGAGGCCATATCGGTGGACTGAACTGCAGAATGCCAGAATAAGAGGGGGATAGCTAGTCCTATCGAAGACTACGCTTCTGGCAGCCTCCGTCTTGCATCAAGTAGAAGAGAGTAGATCGAAGCCCTCCAAGTAGCATCTCCAAGTAGCAACTCCAAGTAGCATCTCCAGTAGCATCGCATAGCATAATCCTACCCGGCAATCCTCTCCTCGTATCCCTGAGGTAGAGCGACCACCGGTTGTATCTGGCACTTGGAAGGGTGTGTTTTATTAAGTATCCGGTTCTAGTTGTCATAAGGTCAAGGTACAACTCCAAGTCGTCCTGTTACCGAAGATCACGGCTATTCGAATAGATTAACTTCCCTGCAGGGGTGCACCACATAGCCCAACACGCTCGATCCCATTTGGCCGGACACACTTTCCTGGGTCATGCCCGGCCTCGGAAGATCAACACGTCGCAGCCCCACCTAGGCACAACAGAGAGGCCAGCACGCCGGTCTAAACCTAAGCGCACAGGGGTCTGGGCCCATCGCCCATAGCACACCTGCACGTTGCGAGGGCGGCCGAAAGCAGACCTAGCCTAGTGGCGTTCCAGTCCAATTCGGCGCGCGCCGCTCCGTCGCTGACGTCTGAAGTGCTTCGGCTGATACCACGACGTCGGGATACCCATAACTACTCCCACGTAGATGGTTAGTGCGTATAGGCTCGTAGCCGACTCAGATCAAATACCAAGATCTCGTTAAGCGTGTTAAGTATCCGCGAACGCCGAACAGGGCCAGGCCCACCTGTCTCCTAGGTGGTCTCAACCTGCCCTGTCGCTCCGCCACAAAGTAACAGTCGAGGGCCGTCGGGAACCCAGGCCCACCTCTACCGGGATGGAGCCACCTGTCCTTTCAGCCCCCTCGTCAGAATCACTTGCGGGTACTCAATGAGCTGACCCGACTTTAGTCACCATCTGTATAGTATGTATGTATGTATAGTATATACCCGTGATCACCTCCCAAGTGATCACGGCCCGATAGTATAGCAAGGCAGACTGACAAGAATGTAGGGCCAATGATGATAAACTAGCATCCTATACTAAGCATTTAGGATTGCAGGTAAGGTATCAACAGATGTAGCGACAATGTCAGGCTATGCATCAGAATAGGATTAACGAAAGCAGTAACATGCTACACTACTCTAATGCAAGCAGTATAGAGGAGAATAGGCGATATCTGGTGATCAAGGGGGGGGGCTTGCCTGGTTGCTCTGGCAAGAGAGAGGGGTCGTCAACTCCGTAGTCGAACTGGTCAGCAGCAGCGTCGGTCTCGTAGTCTACGGGAGAGAAGAGGGGGAAGAAACAATGAATACAATGCAAACAAATGCATATCGATGCATGACATGACAAGTAACGATGCTAGGTGCGCCCAATCGCGGTAGTTGGTGATACTGACGAAGGGGGGAAACATCCGGGAAGTATTCCCGGTGTTTCGCGTTTTCGGGCAGAGGAGCCGGAGGGGGAAAGTTGCGAGTTCGATAGGTTAGGGGTGTGTGGCGGACGAACGGACTGCGTATCCGGAATCGTCTCTTCGTTCTGAGCAACTTTCATGTACAAAGTTTTTCCATCCGAGCTACGGTTTATTTTATATTAATTTTAAAAGATTTAAATCATTTTTAGGATTTATTTATTTAATTTAATCAACATTATCCAGAATAGTGTCTGATGACGTAGGCATGACATCAGGGTGATGTCAGTAGTCAACTGTGCAGTTGACTGGGCCAACTATGTGTGGGTCCCGCATGTCATTGACTGATTAGGCTAATTAGGGGTTAATTAAGTTAACTAGTAATTAGGTTAATCTAATCCTGATTAATTAATTTAATTTAATTAATTCTTTAATTAATTAATTAATTAATTATTTTTATTTTTATTTTTAATTCTTCTCTCTTTTTTTATTAAAACATTTTGGGCATGGGGCCCATCTGTCATAGGCCCCAGGGGCCAAACCGGAACGGGCGCTACTCGTAACGGGCGCAGGGGCGCCCGATAGGGGCCAACCCGGGCGCTGGCCTCGGGCGAGACCAGCGGCGCGACGGGGCCAGCCCGGCCGCCGGCGGCGAGGCAGGAAGGGGCGTGGGGCGAGGTCGGGCCGCGGCGACTGCGGGAACCCAGGGGCGCGGGCACCGGACACAGCCGCGGGGGCGACGGCCACGGCGCGAGCGGGCAGGGGTGGTCGCGGGGTGGAGGGTGCTCGGAGTTGGCCGCGGGTGTAGCGGCGTCGCCGGTGCAGGGGGGATTCGGTGGTCGCATCGGAGGCGGCAGGGGCTGGGGGCCACGGCAGGTGCGGTGCGCGGGCACGGCGCGGTGAGCGCGCAACGGACGCGGCCGGAGCGCGTCAACCGGGGGCGAGCTCGGCGGGGACCGCGGAGACGAGCGCGAGCGCGCGAGGGAGAGGAAGGGAGTAAGGCGGGGCTCACATCGGGAGGAGTAGGGCACGGGCAGTGGGGGCTCGGGGAGGAAGACGTGGACGCGAGGTCGTCGCGGCGACGGGCGACGGGATCGGGGGTGCAGGGCGACGTGGGATCGGCCCCCTCCCCGATCCAGAACCAGCCGAGCGTGGGGGGGCGCTGGGAAGGAGGGTTGAGGAGGAGGGCGCTGGGCGGCGGTGGCGATGGTGAACGGCGGCGGGGCGACGGGGATGGCCCGATCCGATCTGGATCGGATGAGAGAGAGAGACGAGGGAGTGGGGAGGTGGTTGCGGTCGTGGGGAGTGGGGGCGTTAGGGTTTCGGGGCAGGGGGGTGGGGTGGCCTATAGGCCAGGGGATGGCCGGCTGGGCCACGGCCCAGTTGGGCCAAGGGTCCAGTGGGGGGGGGGTCTTTCTTCCTCTTTTTTTTGTTAGTTTTCTTTTCTGGTTTTGTGTTTCCTTTTCTTTCTATTTATTTTCTTTTTGTTTTTATTTTACTTTCTTTTAAGTTTACTTTTTACTTAATATTAAAATGATCCCTACATTAGTAATACCATGAAACCACTGCCACAAAAGGTTTTATCCCAAAACAATTTAGTTTAGTATTTTATTTATTTATAAAAGCATTTAAATATCGGTTTTGCTACTGTTTTATTCATTTTAGAATAATTACACATTTTATAAGAGTGTGGTTCCTCCACCATAATTACCTATGTATTATTTGGTTCACTCCGAACATTTAAATTTTAATATTTGAAAACTTTTATTGTTTGCCTATATTTTAAATTTTAATTTGAATCGTTTTTGAACTAACTCGAGTTTATCAACAGTAACCGAGGTGACGTGGCATCGTTAACGCGGGATTATTGTAGCCTAATTATCCGGGCGTCACAATTCTCCTCCACTACAAGAAATCTCGTCCCGAGATTTAAGAGGGGTGTAAGGGGGAAAATTTTGATTACGAAACTAGCGGGTCTTCTCATCCTGGCTTGCTCTTCTCAAAGAGGCCGGTCCAATACATGGATGTCTTCATTTCTCTGCTTTAAGTCATCATGATGAAGTCGGCGTCCTTCCTTCAGGAACTCCATCGTACTTACGAAAGAATAAAGGGTGGGCACTCCGGGAGAACAGACCTCTTCAAGGTCGACTATCTGGTCGGTAATATCGAGGAAGGTGGCGGAATTAACTCTCGAATTGAAACTTACAAAATAACGAGAGCAAAGTAAGGTGGTATCATGGGAAGTTTCGAGCAGGCAGGCGATCGTTCGATGCCTGGAACAGGGCGTGAAAAGGGGTTCAAAGCAATGGGAATAAGTATTGTGTCTGATACCAGAATAGAGCATTAGGAAGGTGACCCGTGAATTATATATGAGGCCACGCGTGAGGCATAGCTTTGGAAATCTAGGGTGGACAGGAGAGTCAGGTTTCGATCCTGTGGAACTGTGGGTTATGGGCCCACCATGTGGGTTAAAAGTAGCAAGGGTGCTGACATCTTGCACGGTCACGATAGTAAGGTATGTTAGAGGGTAGCTTGCCATTTATGTTGGCAACAGTGTCGGTACCAAGGGCGAGGGACAAAGAGAATCATTTTCCTGCTCGTTGAACGAGGCGGACCAATAGGCAAAGTTCTCGTCCATCGGTGGTTACCGGAATGCTATCAACAAAAGAAACATGGTATTACTGACACGGTTGTACAATGAGATGCTTACCTAAGCAGGGGGGTATCACTGCTCAGTTAAGTCAGATTACAAGAAAGGTTAAACAAAACAATGGAAAGGAAAATGTGTTTAAACCACATATTTCAGGGGTATATCCTTCCCAAGGACAAGCAGAACAAGATATCCATGACAGGATATAAGGTAGACAACCATTTAGGTAAGGGGGGGGGGAATCTCATGATATTACCCATACAACGGTGTTAGGATAAATGATAAACAAAATTTAGCATCGTGCTTCAAATGTGCCTGTTGAAAATCGGAGTACCATTGACATGCTTCGAGATAGCAGTGACATGGTCTTCAGGTGAAGATCAGACTTTGGAAACACGAAGGATCCATCAGGAATAACTTGTAGAATAAGTCTTACAATTTCCCCATGGATGAATGGATAACCTTGCTGAAAAGGAATCTATAATGATAGGTCCTCCAGCCGGGGGGGTGCTAGGCATGACATCATGTTACCGGGTCATCAAAGGATCAACGTCATAACTCTTGGAAAGTTGTCCCAACCATCATATCTGACCGAGATTCAGATCCGATTGGTGTCAGGATACCTGAGATTCAGGATGTCCGAGAAGAAAAGGCGCAACACAAATCGTTGAAATGGCATTGCAAGCTTCTCGGGAAATGAACTAAGGGAGCGGGTTTCTGAAGCAATAGTTCACCATTAAACCAAGGAGGGGATGAGAAGGTGGCTGATGGGCTCAGCGACAATTCATCGAGAATTCCAAACGGATGGATTTCCACGATAATGTGAACAAGAAGATGACATTTGTCAGCTCAAATGATATAATGATGTATGCTCGAGGAAAACATACACAACTAAACATTGGTTGAAAGGTGCACCCGAAATATGGGCTGGGTTGCACGACCAACGTCGGAATGGTGATTCAATAATCAATAGTCTAAGAATTTCACTTCAAAGCAAGAGGCTTGCTAGAAGTTTTGAATTCACACGTCATAGCTCAATTGTCGGTATTCCGGTTGAAAACAATACGGGGGCCAAGGAATGAACGAAGATGGCAAGAAGTATTATGATATCAAGAATTCTTAAGAGGTGGTGAAATTCTCACCACATTCTTGACAAAAAGAGATGGTAATACTTCCGAGGTAAGGAAGATCAACTGCTGGGTAGCAGGGATCTCAAGGTTTACACAAAACACGAACAAGTTGTGTTGAACGGAAGGCAATAAAGTGGTCGATGAGAACAGGAATCATCGAGGGGCAAGGATGGTATTACCCATCATGAATTCAATTGAATTCCTGGAAGAGCTCATAAGGTTGATGAGGATCACGACACATTTGTCGCGAGAGTTCATGAAGATGTAATCGATCAGCGACGACATCAAGTCTAAGTAATGATGAAGTGAAAGGTTATTGGAACCAAGGGTACGACACAAACTCGAAACCAAGCTTGTTGTTCAAGGCGAAATGATATGACGATGAGGATCGACGTAAGGTTAGTTCATCGTCGAAAATTGTGCTCCGAGAAGAAGGACCGGGTAGCACAGTTAAAATCATCACGACAAAGATATAGCCAAACAGGCTAGGAATGGCGTGGTCGGGTACAAACTCGTACTTATAGAAGCTTACTGAAGAGTTGTTGAACCGTAGAGCGGACTCGGTTCAGTTATCGGTGTCTTTGAGTGTTTAATAACTAAGAGTCCATGAAAAAATTGGAATCAGTGAGAATGTAGCACTTCATGAAGAACTCATAAGAATTTATGCAGTTCCATGATAATCTCGAGATACCGGGGGTAATACTCGACGACAGATCAAAGTAGAGTTTGGACTAGGGTATTGCTCTAAAGAAGATAAGTGCTTAAACATGCACGAGAAATGGTATTTAAAGGAGATCATGGTCGGAACCACGATTGCAAAAGGCCAGATCCCAGATATAAGATGTACTTATACCAAGGGAATAATTAATTTAAGAGAAGCTTTAATGATAAGATCTACATCGTGTCCATGGGCATGAACACAAGTTCAAGGTCGACTCCCACTTCTCCAATGCATAACCTTTCATTCACTTCTCACGTTCGATGAAGTTGCAGTGTTGAAATTTTATCTGGTGAAGCACCAGAAGAGTATGACTCGTGAAAACTTTCAGATTCACACGGTTTAGAGAAAGCATATGTTCAACCCATAGGGGCTTCTTAGAAACATATACCACAAGTTTCAAGAGTAAATAACACAAGCCCGAAAGCAGAGCATGGTTGGCCAAGCAGAGGATACAACTTAACAAAGGCATTATGTATCAGGGGAAGAACTCACAAAGTGATCAAATGTGAAGGACACTGGCGGATAACAATCCAACAAAGGACTTGATGGTCCACAAAGGATCTGATACGAGTATCGGTACTCAACTAGAGGAAGAAGAATGCAAGGAGATCAGATTATAGAAACAACTGATTAACTCATTTGTCAAATGCAAAGGAAATATGATTTCCAAATCAAGGGATCAGAAGCAATGCTCTGATTAGGGATGGATAAGTTGAATAGCCTTATGGTACAATCAACGACAATTGGATTGGTCGAGAACCAATTCCAGTTAAAAGAATGGCAGCTCAGCCGGAAAAGTAACTTATAAGGATCAAAGATGATTGCGTGCATTCGCAAACATATTGAGTCAACAGACTCAAAAATGATAATGACAAGGAATGTCAATAAGACTACGAGAGTTATGGGATTAACCATAAGGCAAGCAAGCAAGAATTTCAAGAGCCAAAGGCTCCAGAGGATTTTTGGAAGATCGAATATTATTTTGAAGACTTTTGTGAAACACAAGAACAACTGAGGATGAGCGGATACTCGGCAAGCGCGAGTAATTATCCGTAGGGGTATTCATGCAGCAAGGAACTGCAGGGCAGTAAGCGTAAAGAATTCTCGGAATACCGAAGAGTATTTCAGGACATTTTGTAATAACAAGAGCAACTGGGGATGACAATATGAACGATAGGTGTAAGTAGTTATCCAGAGGGATTTATCGATGGAAGTGAATTGCAAAAGCGATGGCACATAGTCTCGAGAGCACATCGTAGAGTATCTTCGGAATCTTCTGGTGCAGCAGGCGGTCATCGGTAACAAGTGGCTCTCCGGGAGAAAGTACTTGCGAGAACCTAAAGTTAGTTTTGTTTTTAGCAAAATCATTTAACCCGAATAGAAGAGAGCTCAGAGTCCCAGAGTAAAGGTCGAGGAGTAAAAGATCCTAATACCACCCAATGGCGACGTGGGCCCATGGGCCGCACAGCCAAGTTAGTAAAAATTTTCATCGACTAGACTCAACTTCGGCCAAGGAGTTGGAAAGGGGGATTCCTACAGGCAGTCGGCTCTGATACCAACTTGTGACGCCCCCGATTCAATCGTACACTAATCATGCACGCAAATGTGTACGATCAAGATCAGGGACTCACGGGAAGATATCACAACACAACTCTACAAATAAAATAAGTCATACAAGCATCATAATACAAGCCAGGGGCCTCGAGGGCTCGAATACAAGTGCTCGATCATAGACGAGTCAGCGGAAGCAACAATATCTGAGTACAGACATAAGTTAAACAAGTTGCCATAAGATGGCTAGCACAAACTGGGATACAGATCGAAAGAGGCGCAGGCCTCCTGCCTGGGATCCTCCTAACTACTCCAGGTCGTCGTCAGCGGGCTGCACGTAGTAGTAGGCACCTCCGTGTAGTAGGTCGTCGTCGACGGTGGCGTCTGGCTCCAGGGCTCCAGCATCTGGTTGCGACAACCAGAAAGAAAGGAAAGGGGAAAAGGGGGGAGAAAGCAACCGTGAGTACTCATCCAAAGTACTCGCAAGCAAGGAACTACACTACATATGCATGGGTATATGTGTAAGGAGGCCATATCAGTGGACTGAACTGCAGAATGCCAGAATAAGAGGGGGATAGCTAGTCCTATCGAAGACTACGCTTCTGGCAGCCTCCGTCTTGCATCAAGTAGAAGAGAGTAGATCGAAGCCCTCCAAGTAGCATCTCCAAGTAGCAACTCCAAGTAGCATCTCCAGTAGCATCGCATAGCATAATCCTACCCGGCAATCCTCTCCTCGTATCCCTGAGGTAGAGCGACCACCGGTTGTATCTGGCACTTGGAAGGGTGTGTTTTATTAAGTATCCGGTTCTAGTTGTCATAAGGTCAAGGTACAACTCCAAGTCGTCCTGTTACCGAAGATCACGGCTATTCGAATAGATTAACTTCCCTGCAGGGGTGCACCACATAGCCCAACACGCTCGATCCCATTTGGCCGGACACACTTTCCTGGGTCATGCCCGGCCTCGGAAGATCAACACGTCGCAGCCCCACCTAGGCACAACAGAGAGGCCAGCACGCCGGTCTAAACCTAAGCGCACAGGGGTCTGGGCCCATCGCCCATAGCACACCTGCACGTTGCGAGGGCGGCCGAAAGCAGACCTAGCCTAGTGGCGTTCCAGTCCAATTCGGCGCGCGCCGCTCCGTCGCTGACGTCTGAAGTGCTTCGGCTGATACCACGACGTCGGGATACCCATAACTACTCCCACGTAGATGGTTAGTGCGTATAGGCTCGTAGCCGACTCAGATCAAATACCAAGATCTCGTTAAGCGTGTTAAGTATCCGCGAACGCCGAACAGGGCCAGGCCCACCTGTCTCCTAGGTGGTCTCAACCTGCCCTGTCGCTCCGCCACAAAGTAACAGTCGAGGGCCGTCGGGAACCCAGGCCCACCTCTACCGGGATGGAGCCACCTGTCCTTTCAGCCCCCTCGTCAGAATCACTTGCGGGTACTCAATGAGCTGACCCGACTTTAGTCACCATCTGTATAGTATGTATGTATGTATAGTATATACCCGTGATCACCTCCCAAGTGATCACGGCCCGATAGTATAGCAAGGCAGACTGACAAGAATGTAGGGCCAATGATGATAAACTAGCATCCTATACTAAGCATTTAGGATTGCAGGTAAGGTATCAACAGATGTAGCGACAATGTCAGGCTATGCATCAGAATAGGATTAACGAAAGCAGTAACATGCTACACTACTCTAATGCAAGCAGTATAGAGGAGAATAGGCGATATCTGGTGATCAAGGGGGGGGCTTGCCTGGTTGCTCTGGCAAGAGAGAGGGGTCGTCAACTCCGTAGTCGAACTGGTCAGCAGCAGCGTCGGTCTCGTAGTCTACGGGAGAGAAGAGGGGGAAGAAACAATGAATACAATGCAAACAAATGCATATCGATGCATGACATGACAAGTAACGATGCTAGGTGCGCCCAATCACGGTAGTTGGTGATACCGACGAAGGGGGGAAACATCCGGGAAGTATTCCCGGTGTTTCGCGTTTTCGGGCAGAGGAGCCGGAGGGGGAAAGTTGCGAGTTCGATAGGTTAGGGGTGTGTGGTGGACGAACGGACTGCGTATCCGGAATCGTCTCTTCGTTCTGAGCAACTTTCATGTACAAAGTTTTTCCATCCGAGCTACGGTTTATTTTATATTAATTTTAAAAGATTTGAATCATTTTTAGGATTTATTTATTTAATTTAATCAACATTATCCAGAATAGTGTCTGATGACGTAGGCATGACATCAGGGTGATGTCAGCAGTCAACTGTGCAGTTGACTGGGTCAACTATGTGTGGATCCCGCATGTCATTGACTGATTAGGCTAATCAGGGGTTAATTAAGTTAACTAGTAATTAGGTTAATCTAATCCTGATTAATTAATTTAATTTAATTAATTCTTTAATTAATTAATTAATTAATTATTTTTATTTTTATTTTTAATTCTTCTCTCTTTTTTTATTAAAACATTTTGGGCATGGGGCCCATCTGTCATAGGCCCCAGGGGCCAAACCGGAACGGGCGCTACTCGTAACGGGCGCAGGGGCGCCCGATAGGGGCCAACCCGGGCGCTGGCCTCGGGCGAGACCAGCGGCGCGACGGGGCCAGCCCGGCCGCCGGCGGCGAGGCAGGAAGGGGCGTGGGGCGAGGTCGGGCCGCGGCGACTGCGGGAACCCAGGGGCGCGGGCACCGGACACAGCCGCGGGGGCGACGGCCACGGCGCGAGCGGGCAGGGGTGGTCGCGGGGTGGAGGGTGCTCGGAGTTGGCCGCGGGTGTAGCGGCGTCGCCGGTGCAGGGGGGATTCGGTGGTCGCATCGGAGGCGGCAGGGGCTGGGGGCCACGGCAGGTGCGGTGCGCGGGCACGGCGCGGTGAGCGCGCAACGGACGCGGCCGGAGCGCGTCAACCGGGGGCGAGCTCGGCGGGGACCGCGGAGACGAGCGCGAGCGCGCGAGGGAGAGGAAGGGAGTAAGGCGGGGCTCACATCGGGAGGAGTAGGGCACGGGCAGTGGGGGCTCGGGGAGGAAGACGTGGACGCGAGGTCGTCGCGGCGACGGGCGACGGGATCGGGGGTGCAGGGCGACGTGGGATCGGCCCCCTCCCCGATCCAGAACCAGCCGAGCGTGGGGGGGCGCTGGGAAGGAGGGTTGAGGAGGAGGGCGCTGGGCGGCGGTGGCGATGGTGAACGGCGGCGGGGCGACGGGGATGGCCCGATCCGATCTGGATCGGATGAGAGAGAGAGACGAGGGAGTGGGGAGGTGGTTGCGGTCGTGGGGAGTGGGGGCGTTAGGGTTTCGGGGCAGGGGGTGGGGTGGCCTATAGGCCAGGGGATGGCCGGCTGGGCCACGGCCCAGTTGGGCCAAGGGTCCAGTGGGGGGGGGGTCTTTCTTCCTCTTTTTTTTGTTAGTTTTCTTTTCTGGTTTTGTGTTTCCTTTTCTTTCTATTTATTTTCTTTTTGTTTTTATTTTACTTTCTTTTAAGTTTACTTTTTACTTAATATTAAAATGATCCCTACATTAGTAATACCATGAAACCACTGCCACAAAAGGTTTTATCCCAAAACAATTTAGTTTAGTATTTTATTTATTTATAAAAGCATTTAAATATCGGTTTTGCTACTGTTTTATTCATTTTAGAATAATTACACATTTTATAAGAGTGTGGTTCCTCCACCATAATTACCTATGTATTGTTTGGTTCACTCCGAACATTTAAATTTTAATATTTGAAAACTTTTATTGTTTGCCTATATTTTAAATTTTAATTTGAATCGTTTTTGAACTAACTCGAGTTTATCAACAGTAACCGAGGTGACGTGGCATCGTTAACGCGGGATTATTGTAGCCTAATTATCCGGGCGTCACACACACACAAGTCTGGGGCGCTGCTCTCACTACATGAAGGGTTGCTAGTCGCGGAGTCGTAACTGCTTCTTCATCGCCTCCACGACATCCATCTCCTTGTGTGTCTCCTCCACCATCTTCATCATTGTGTCCATGACGCGGGATTTCTCGATGCGATCCTTCACCATCTGTTTCACGGCTGCATTACGTACCTTGACAGCAGCCGGGTGCTCGATGCGGAGCTTCGCCAACTCCTCCTTCTATTCCATGATGAGGGCCTGCAACATCTTCATCGAGGAACTACTATTCTCATGCAGCTTCTTCCAGCCGGCGTTCTCCTCCTTCAGTAGGTCGAGCTCGTGGAAGAGCTTCGCCTTGTCCTCTTGAAGTTGCAGGATTTTGCCGGTCGCCTTCTTCTCCGAGGCAATGCTCTTATTCAGCAGCATCACCAAGCCGGCGGTCAACTCCCCCTGCTCATTGAGCTCAGCGGGCATGTCGTCAAGGCTCTCCTTCAGCAGCTCCACCAAGCCGTGGATGAACTCCTTCTGTTTATTGAGGTGTTTATTGAGCTGATCGGGCATGCCGTCGAGGGATAACGACTCCAGTGCCGCATGTTCGCCTCCGCGTCTAGGGTGCTCCTGGGAGCCATCGCCTGCCCGTGAGAGATCTTTTGAGGTCTCTACGTGGCGGCGAGCCCTCTCTTTTTTTCTACAGCCTTGGTTGTCGCTCCCTTGTTATGAGTAGTTCTCGACCTAGAGCTCTGCACACCGGCCTTGGCAAGGACGGACGAAGAAGGAGGACTTATGGGAGGAAGGTAGAGTAATTTTCGGTTGGGTAGTTCCCCTTTTTATAACCTAAGTACTAGCACTAGCACTAACACCTGCATAGTGGGAACACGTTCAGGTTTGGTACGTACTGGTAGGTGTGAGCAGGCTTGCACTTAATTGTAGCACTAGTACTTTCGAATGTGATGGGAACAAGGTAAAGGTTAATTGATGGTTTTTGGTTTCGAGGCCCAAAACGGCTCCTGATGAGTTTAGTGGAACATAGATTTCAAGTAGACTACACTGCTCAGATGCGTAAATATTATGTTACTATCAAAAATTGGCACAAAATACGAAGGAGACCAATGGAAGTACTACTAGCAACCCATGATTTAACTACTCGCATGCGCGCAGTGGAGTAGTAATTTCTTTCTTCCGCCCTCACGTCCACTCAATTTGCATGCGCTGTATTAATTGACCATCAATGAAGTGAAGGACTTTACACGCGTCAAATTATCACATGGGGTGGATCTTGGTACAAAATTGCGTCCGTCCGTGTACCCGCGTGTGCGTGCGAGGGAATGAGTGCGTGCATGGCGTGCGTGCACATCTTCTCTTCGTGCATGTACCGCCAGTGCGGCTCAGGGAGGACGAGTGCATTCTTCTGGAACCAGCAGCACGTCACTGTGATCAATCCATACAAGGATGTCACGACAACGCCTCCACATGTGCCACGTGGCTTCATGAACTGTAAGAGAGACATTGTGTAGCGTGCCATTGTGGTTTGCACATACTCGAAGTACTTGTAAGGTACACGTGCATTGCACGCGTCAGATTTTGTAACCAAATTATGAATAAGTACCACAGTGTAGCATGTAAGCTCCGAGTCATATATGCCTGATGTAGACCTTCGTTTAATTCTTATAGTTCATCTCATTCAAAATCAATTAGTTTTTATAAAAAAAACCTAGGGCCTCTTTGATTTGTAGGATTTCCAAAATGCGAGAATAGGAAGTACATGGGATTAGAGTGGAATGTCGTCTTGAATCCTACAGGAAGGTACGAGTGTTTGATTGTGCATAGAAAAAACGCAGAATTCTTTCAAAGAGGTTTGAGTGGATGGGATGTTTCCTATGAAATCTAGTGCAAATGAATCATATAGAAAAATTCCTATGGTTTAAAATCCTACGAATCAAACAACCAAGATAGGAAAAAATCCTAAGGATTAGAATCCTCCAAAATTCCTTCGAGAATCCTTTGAATCAAAGAAGCCCTTAATCTATTTTATGATTCATGGAATTGTGCGTTGTAAAGCATGAAGTAAAAACAAATAATGGCAATTCAACTAGAAAAAAAAAGTTTGGACAGTTATGATACGGAAGATTCTAGAACAAAGGAGAACCACTGTTGTTTTGAGATTTGTGCATTATGCTTAATTTCAACCATGGAGTCTGCTAGATTGTACATGTGGCAAAATCCGGTGGGGGGCTGGAAGATGGTGCGACGGGTCGAGTGGAGGGAGACTATGAAGGAGTGCACAACTGTGAGATCGATATTTAGAGAGAGGGGGCGAGAACGTGCGCTGTTGCGCGCAGTGGCGGAGCCATGAAAAATGTCCCATGAGCTAGGGGCCAAGCATTGCTAATCCTTTACGAGGAGGGCCAATTCATCAACTTAAACCATTTTTACTAGCAATTGTCTAATGATCACATTCATATTAGCCTCGATATATAGTGATGTTAGCGGGGCAGGGCCCTTGCTGCCCCCTGTCTTCGCCATTGTGCGCGCATCTGAGAGATGAAGCGGAAGGCATGGATGATGAGAGGGGGCGTTGGATATATAATTAATGTGGGTGTATTAGCTATATATGTAATCCTATATAGAGAGGTATAGATTGATCGATGTGGAGGTGGGAAAGAGGGTGAGACCTCACTAGATATATAGATTGATCGGTTTATGTGGAAAACTATGAAAGACCTAGCTATATACAGACACACATAGAGGAACATCGATTGTTGCGCATGCATGTGAGAGATAAAGAATGCCCGATATGATGGAGAGGGGGATGTGTGTGTGTGCGCGCGCCTTCATGGGAGACCGACCTGAAGAAAAAGATTGCATGTGTGCGATGGATAATGCCGACTGGTAGTGTGTGTGCATGCATGCACGAGAGAAAGTTAGTGGTACAATTATAAAGAGAGGACCAATGTGTGGGTGTAGAAGACTAGGTGAGGTCGTAATCAATGTAAAGTTGAATTCTAATATTTGAACAAGATGTCATGATGTTTGAAACCCATGCATGCATGAATATAGCAGAGATCTGGGTGGTGTGGTTTGGAAACGAGCATGTTGTAATGTATACACATTGAACAAGGTCAGACTGGTTTGAATTTGAGATACCGATGGCAGACATCGTTTGGCCACATTGCATCCGTGCATGGACACACTATTCTAATTGGAGATGATGGGTGGCTTTTGCATCACATATATATATATATATATATATATATATATATATATATATATATATATATATATATATATATACCACTATATATATATATTATATTTTTTATATAGTGTGCAGATAACTTTAACTTTGAAAGATGGTCGTTGGATGAGGCCAATCCAATGGTGCAGAGCTGGAAAATTTGAGCACTACTGGCCGTTGGATATCATCTAGATTCCACCAGATTTTGCCACATGTACAATCTAGAAGACTCTATGGTTGAACTTAAGCGTAATTCACAAACCTCAAAACACAAGCACTTCTTCTTTGTTCTAGAATCTTCCGTATCAGAATTGCCCAAAAAAATTTCTACATGATTTGTTTTTACTTTATGACTTACAACGCACAATTCCATGAATCTTAAAATAGATTAGCTTTCTTATAAAAACTAGATGATTTTGAATGAAATGAACTATAAGAATTAAACAAACATCTACATCATGCATATATGACTCAAAGCTTACATGCTATAATGTGGTATTTATTCATAATTTGGTTGCCAAATCTCATGCATGCAATGCACGTGTACCTTACTAGTCTAAATGGTGTCTGTGTGTGTGTTGTGCGTGTTGAACACATTGTACGTAGTCTATCATACTAGTCTAAATTGTCTTTTTTTCTTTTGGGTACACGTTAAGCTTGTTCTCCCGAAATTTCAAGTTGCGCCTTGTTATGCCGAAATTTCAAGCTAGCGTATCTGTCTATCGTGCTGCGAAATTCCTGCCTCTTCAACCCGCGCCTTGTTACCCCAAAATATATAAGATAAATCTTTGTCTTGTTGTGCTCCGACAACTCCCTCCATCTCAGCCCGCGCCTTGCTATTCCAAAATTACAACGAGCGTGAAAACTCCCACCTCCTATGAAATCCCGACACGCGAAATGCCCGTGATACCCCTGAACCGAAAGAACCGCCTCAAAACGGTGGGGGTACTTTCGTAACTTACCCCACATTTCGGACAAGTGTGTCCCTAAGATATGGTTCCCTACTCCCATCCCATCCGCCCACCCATCCGTACACCGAGGCTGGCAAAACCTGCGTAGCCCCACACCCTCCTCCGTCCGCCACCCAGGCGGAGCCTCTTCCCCGACGATGTCATCCACAGCAACACCTCGACGTCCCTCATCCACCGTACCGGATGAGGATCCGTCGTTGATCTGGTCATCCCGCCGGTTCAGCCACCCCGTCCTCCACCTCCAAGGAGTTGCCCCGATGTTCCCCTCGTCTTTCGCGCCACCTCCATTCCCACACCGCCATCTTCACCTGCACCACCGGAAGAGCATCATCATCACCGTTTCCTCGGATGAAGCTGTGGCCTAATCAGCGCCACCAAAGAGGTTGTACACTAATCGTCGCATTTTCTTCTTGATTCGATCTCACGGTGCTGCCGGCGCTCGGTCCCGAGCCGACACGGCGCGGCTCCATCCACGGCGTCATTGCCGGCCACTTCCTCCACAGCGTCGCTCCCTCGGAGGCGACGTCCACATCAGTAGGAGTTGTTGCTGCTTTAGCTCTCGCTCGCGCTACTGCTCTGCTCTTGCTCTTGGTCCCCTGCCCGGTCTGCTCTTGCATGCGCTGCTGCTCTCGCGCTTGCTCTTGCTTGCGATCCTGCTCCGATTTAGCTACACTTCAGTCGACTGAATCGACTTTTGGGTCAGTCGATTTTCAGGGGGTGGGGGTCACCGGAGTTAAGGAAGAACCAGCCGCCGCGGGGAGGGGGGTCGCTGTAGAGGTACCCCACTATCTATCTTAGGGTTCAGGGTGGGGCGGTGGTCGCCGGCGGTGGTGGGGCGGTGGCGTGGGGATCGCCGGAGAAAAAGCTCGGCATGGGGGGCCTACAGGGATGGCCAGGGCGGTGGTGGGGAGTGTTTTTGGGGCGGGCAGGGTGGCGCACCACCGGCTGCGGGCGGCGGGGGCGGCCGTTTGGCTGGTGGTGGCTAGCGGCTCAGGGGGTGGAGGTTGAAGATGAACTGTAGGCCCTTGATTTCGTATCCAACGGCTGCAAAATCGACTGACTAGAGATGAAAAAGTCAGTCGAGTGATGTGTAGCCTCACCTCTAGTGTGTTCAGTTTCGACAGTAAATTCAGTTTCGATAGCAAAATTCAGTTTCAACAGTTAAGTTCAGTTTCGACAGTTAAATCTAGTTTTGACAGTTAAGTTCAGAGATGAGCGGCTGATGTATACATCTAGCACTTTGTGGTTATGTATTTTACGTCATCTATTGGAGATTCTATTAGAATTCCACTCAAGTTAACGTTGTCTCTCTTGTCCTGCTTCAGCCTCGGTGTCGTACAACTCACCGGAGCTGCTCCAACGACGAAACCCTCCATCACAGCAGAGTAGTACCTCAGGCTCCATCTCTAGACGCCTAAGATCTTCTTCCCCTCCTCCGACAGCCAAGTCAGTCGGAGCATCCTCACCGGCCAACCCAATCACGCTGAGATCGACATGGCTTCGCCAAAGAGGTTGTACACTTCCTGTGGTTTGACTTAATCTCACCATGCTTCTTTGCATCCTGTGATCTTCCAATTATTGTGAACCAAACACCCAGATTGGTAGAAATCCCGTGTTTTTAAATTCTCTATTTTTCATGTGCATTCCTATCCTATTCCTGTCTATTTCCTATCTGCATTGTTAGAATCCTCAAATTCAAACAAGCCCTTACACAATTACTTCTGTTACAGATATGTGTCAAAGAAAACCTTGTGTGGTTTGCCCTTCTCCTGCGGTGCTGTGTTCCACCCCAGCTCAGCTGCTCCAATGATGGAAGGGTTCACCACAGCAAGGATCCGCTCTCCAGACTGTCTTTCGCCGCCTCAGATCTTCTTCCCCGCCGCCGGCAGCCACGACAACTGCATTACCATCATCAACTGAGCAGATGACCTTGAGGACTACATGGGTCCGCAAGAGAGGTCGCACTCTTCCGTGTCTGCTTACGTTATGCATTGCTTAATATGATGACATGCTACTTTATCGTCGTGTTCACCTACTAGACTCCGACTCAGGTCCAAACTTATGCCGAAACTTGAGTTTTTAAATGGTTGTGGGGTACATATTGGGGCAGCAATCAGTACAATCTGTCTACTATCTGGTTAATCTCGGGTGTCTACTATGAGTTTCATGTTGGGTGCAAACAAACATTAAAGGAGCCATTATCTGTATTTTTTAACTAAAGCTATTATCTGCCTGCTATCATTTGTTTTGGGTCTATCCACAGTTTGCTACCATCACTCTGGATTTGTGCATGCACTCCTTACATAATCTCACTATGTTTTATTCCTATGCATGTCAGTTATTGTACACAATGGAACTGAACATGTAGAGCAAAAGAGACGAGCCTTGCGTGGCAATAAAATTTCATGCACACGTCGCTCCATGGTGGGCGCAAAGGCAGCCCCCCTCCACCCATTTTGGATCGTAATCAAGAGGAAGATAACTGTTTTGAGGGGGATTCAGAAGCATAAGATCACTCCTATTTACCCCATGAGGTCTTCGCTCTAACTTGGCATGCTGATGTTGGTAAAATCATGCATATGGTCCTTGCATTGCTTACTGTATACATCAAAGATGTCATCTTCTTAGTTTAGACATGCTTTGTGTCAATGCCATATGTTTAGTTTCTTTATCTTATATGTGAATCATGCAATGCCATCTTTCTTAGCCAGGCATCATATATGTGAATTTTGCAATGGCACCCTGGTTAGCCAGTCATCTTATATGTGAATTATATCATGACATCATTTTTTTATTACGTGTTAAATTTGTCAACAATTTTAGTACATTCAATTACTCTTCCTGTGCATCAACCATTCGGCATGGTCATGGAAAAATCTGGAGTGGAAACAAGATCTTCAGAGCAGACAATGCTATCTGACAAAGTGCATGTCTCGCTGGTTACAGATAGCTCCTCAGAGGAGGATTCAGAGACAGATGACAAGTCCTATCCCCCCCGAGGTGCATGCTCTAACTTGGCTGGGTTATGTTCCTCATATTATGCGTATGGTATCTTGCATTGCTACGTCATTTGCTTAGTTTAGACATGCTTTGTGTGAATGCCACCTGTTTAGTGTCTAATTACCATATATGTGAATTATGCAATGCCATCTTGTTGCAAGACATTATATATGTGAATTATGCAATTCTATCTTGTTGCAAGGCATTATATATGTGAATTATGCAATGCCATGTTGTTTAGCCAAGCGTCATATATTTGAATTATATCATGTCGTCCTTTTTTTGTATTTCTCATTGCTTTTGTCGACAATGTTTGTATATTCAACTGCTCTTCCTGTGCATCAGCCATTTGAATTGGTGATGGAGAAATCTAGAGTGAAAACAAGGTCTTCAGAGCAGACAATGCTACCTGGTGAAGCAGATATCTTGCTGGTTACAGATAGCTCTTCAGAGGAGGATTCAGAGGCAGATGACCAGTCCTATTATCCCCCTGAGGTGTATGCTCAAACTTGGCAGGGTTATATTACTCATATCATGCATATGTTGTATTGCAATGCCTAGTTTTTACATCATATACACGATATTGAATGCCATCTCCTTAGTTGACACATCATATATGTGATTGCCCTCTGCTCACTTCCTTAGTATATAAATCATATATTTGAATTATATAATGCCATGATGTTTACATAGACAGCATGTATCTGAATTGTGGCATGCCAACCCATTTTCTAAAGACATAATATAGTTATATCATCTCATCCTGTTCACACTTCACATAGTCATCATATTTTGAATTATGTCGTTCTATCCGTGAATTATATCATGCCATCATGTTTCCATCGACGGAATGTTTGTCATTTATGGCATGCCAACCACTTTAATAGACACATGGTATAGTTATATCATGTCATCATGTTTACATAGTTATCATATTTTGACGTATGTCATTCTATCCTATTTAGTTAGCCATCATACATGTGAAATTGTGTCATGCTATCCTGTTTAATTAGCCATCATATATGTGAAATTATGTCCCGCTATTCTGTTTGGTTAGACAACATAAATGTGAATTATTTCATGCCATGTTTTCTTCCCTACTATCCATTGCACCTGTATATCTTACAATGTCTATACATTCAATTACTTTTCTTGTTTATCAGCCATTTCAATTGGAGGGGGTGATGGCAGTATCTGTGGGAGTAAAAACACGGTCTTCAAAAAAGATCATGCTACCTGTCGATGGAGATAGAACCACGATTGTACTTGCCCAAGAACCAGCCCCACCACACATAACCCAGACTCACATAGATTGTACCCCTACCCAGTTGGACAGAGAACTAGCTACACCCCTTCTAACCACAACCCCAGCAGATAGTAACCCAGTTCCCGTTGACACAGCACCATCTCCACCACAGAGCACCCAAACACGAGTAGTTAGTAAGGCAACTACAGTGCCCAAAGCACGAGGACCACCACTCCGAACCCCAAGTCAACACTTAAAGCAGAAGAATAATTCTTCTCAGGTCAGGTTCCGTAGCTATGGTTCATACTACTTTGCTCTTGCATCAATGTATTTACTCATACCAACTAATTTCAAATTTGAAGGATGCAATTGAAACTCAAATGGCGCAACAGGTATGTTTTAAACCTTTTTCTTTAACGTGTTTGCCGTTGTAACTTGCTCTATGTTGATTTTAGTTTCAATTGAATAAATAGTTATATTTTCATGCCATGCACATGACAAGTGTTGTTATTGTTGTGTAGTTTCCCACACTTATATTATGTCTAAGCTGCTTTGTCTTAAATAGATATGATTTGAACGGTATCTATCTTGATTTGGCAACATAAACTAGAATGATATAGACCATACAGTGACCATACTACATAGATATATGTTTGTTTCATGTTGTTATCCTGTCCACCTTACTACTGAACTGGTTTACCAAAATGAGTTTCATATACTACATTGTAAACCTGTGATGTGTTTGTTTATTTCTCTTTTAGAATGCGGATAAAATATTGGAGAAGAGTACCCTGTTATGCAATGGTACATGATGTAATGCAGATAAGGTTCAAGATAGTGAGACATCCCTGTTGGTCTCCGAGAAAGCTGATAAAAACTATATTGAAGACACTGCGACAACCCCAAAGTCCTGCATTGATGTAGTGTTCGAGTTACTGGCTACTACTGCTGGCACCAGCTCTTCGAACTCGCTGCCTGAATCAGTTCGGCTTCTTGAGTCTCAACTTCAATTTGAAAGACATCAATCGATGTTATGCGACAGGAAGCCGAAGGACTGAGGAAGTCCCTGCACAATTCATATGCATACATTCTGGTGCAACAGCAAGTGCTGGAGGATTTAAGCGCCAAACAAGAGAAAGTTAATAAGCTTGCTAAGCATCTTGCCAGCATTATGGGTACCCAGGATATTGTTTCTAGAGCTCTTCTGAAGTGGTTTCAGTTCTAGACTTGTTTTGCTACGACGTTTATATGCTGCTTTGTTCCCTATATTTGCACTAGTGGCGAACTTTGATGCCCAGTGGATGTAAGATGTGTAATCGCCGTGTAGCCTAGCGTAAGTTGCTTGCCTATTTATTTCCTTATTGTCTTGTTTATTTGTTTTCTTGTAGTCACTGCAGTTCTTTTTACGCGGTTTGCTAGTGGCCGCAATAACCTATTTTTTAAAACTAGGCCACATTAACCATGGGCTACATATTTACTATAGTTAACATGGGCCTCCTATGGACCATAGAAACAATGGGCCTTCTAAGGGTCGTAGAAACAATGGGCCTTCTACGGGGCGTAGAAACCATGGGCCTTATACGGGTCGTTGACACAATGGGCCTTCTACGGGCCGTATCATCAATTGGCCTTCTACGGGTCGTATGATCGGTTGGCCAAACATGGGCCAATAGCAGACCACATTATGGCCGTAAATGGGCTAGAGTTGAAATCGTCTGTTCATGGGTCGACCATAACGGGCCGTCATTAATCGGTCGTATTTGATGACGCTACGAAAACGGCCCAATGTATTGACGGGCCATAAACGGGCCGACTGTAACCACGGGCTGAAAATGGCAGTAACGGGCCGAAAGTAAACAAATGCTGGAAATGAGCCCAAGAATAAATGGGCCCTGAGAAGGCCGAAAGATAACATGGGCTGGAAACGGCCCAATGGAATAATGGGTCGTTAATGGGTATAAAGTGATACACTGTTCATTATGGGCCAGTTTTACCATGGGCTGTTAATGGGCCGAGGGTTACTAAGGACCTCATATGGGCCGAAAGACGTCATGGGCCATACATGGGCCAGAAGTTAAAACGGGCTGGAATTATATTGGACGGCCCAGATGACGCTACTGGGCCTAATTCGTATAGGCCGTAAATAGGCCCTAAGTTAGCACGCTGTAAATGGGCTATATGCGAACATGCCATTAACAGGCTTGTCGTGGGTCGGCCCGTCACCTTTTGACCAAGTTAAATGGGCCTGCCTTTTCACAAGAATGGGCCTCTGTTGGGCCATGCCACGTGTCGACGTATCATAGGCGCTTTGGGTCCAAGGAGTGGATGACATCTGTCCCAACGGCGAGCCGACACGTGTTCCCTCCAGCCAATGATGATTTTACACGTGGAAAATCCCCATTGGTCGGGGTTGTTAACGGGTTATCGGATCCAAAACCGGACCCGATAGCTTAACGGTGTTCCGTTATAGTGCATGCCACGGGTCGGTCACCCTTGACGAAAGCACTTCTATGACGTGCAATTTATCGTCATGGAAGTGGACACTTCCGTGGTGATAATTTTGGTAATGTCATGGAACACTTCTACGACAGCACAGGTATGACTATCTTGATTCTGTCATAAAATTGTCATGGATGTACATGCATGACAGAAAACGTGACCTACTGTTACAAACATGTATCATCACGGATGTGTATTTTTTGTAGTGAAGGATCTTGGAGACTGCGACCATGTGTTTGCAATCCCTAACGCAGAGGTAGCTATCGACGGTGAGGTTGAGGGGAACGCGATGCCAGAGGGGGCGCCACCGCCGAGAGAGCAGGGTGGTTCACATGACAAATTTGGAGGGAGGAGGGTGATGATGATGAGTACCATGTCACCGGGGAGGCTGTTGATGAAGTCCAGGCTCGCCAGATGCGGTTTTGTCTCGAGCCACCTCCGCTTGTTGGCTGCCTCATCGTCCATCTTAGCCGGCGGCGACGCCGGTGTACATGTGTGCTGGTGGGTATTGTGTGTTGGGTTTGCGCGAGTGCATCCTTGTGTGCATGCCGTCGCGCGGTGGTGTAGTGTGCACGAGTGCGTCCTTCATGCGGAAGAAATGTGCCCTCAATTTACTAGTGTGCGAGGTGCTACCGCGAGTGGTTTCAACTTTGTTTACTTCACCTGATGGGCCTCTAGTTTACTTATTTCACCCATTGCCACATGGGCCAGCACACGAAGATAGAGAGCATGAGCTGAAAAGGTAGCATGTGGACTGGTTGACCGGTTAGCTACACATATACGGAGCTATACGCTGACACAGTGACCATATAATCCCTCGGTAAAGACAGATAGAGTGAGAGGGGAGGCCCATGAGAGATAGTAGAGAGAGAAAGAGCTACTCCCTCCATTCGATAATGTAGTGCCTATATTTTTTTTAAAGTCAAACATTTGAAACTTTGACCAAGTTTATAAGAAATTACTTATATATACAATACCAAAGATAAATGATAGTATGAAGTAAGTACATGTTGTGATGAATCTAATGATCGTTCCAGATGTAAATGTTTTTCTCCACATATACCTGGTCAAAATTTTCTGAGGTTTGACTTTTCAAAACGTCCATATGTTTATGGACGTGAGAGAGTACCTAACTAGAGAGTGTGTGTGTGTGTGAAACAGAAAGAGTGAGTGAAAAAAGTGTGTGTGCGTGTGTGAAAGAGACATGGACAACAAACGATAAAGTGGAGAAAAAGCATGCGTGTCTTATACAAACATATCACACATGCATCTTTGACAGCGGAAGCGAGGTGAGGAGATAGTGTGTGATTGTTTGCAACCGAGAGTGAAAGACCCCTAGCACGTGGCCAAGAGAGGTCTCACAAACAAGGGAGAAAGATCGAGAGAGACGTATGGAGAAAATGCAGGCATGGGGAGGAGAGAGTGTGTGCTTGTGACAGAGAGATCCCCTGGAGATCGTGATGGGACTACATGGGTGAGAGATCGAGTGACAAGGTGTGTGAGCGATAGAAGATAGCCCGAGAGATGTCGAGATAGACATATGGATGGAAGGAGACAATACATGTGTTCCTAATGGATAGTGAGAGATAGTCATACTTAGGGTGGAGTGTGTGTGCCTATGATGGAGTGAGAAATTATGGTACTTAGGGGGTGTGTGTGTCACATAGAGAGAGAACAAGCGCGGAGAGTGTTAGATGGGTCTCTGGAACATGAGCAAGAGAGGTGTATGTGTGAACCATGGAGTTATAAAGTTTGAGAGAGATAGAGGAGCCCCGATACGGCTGAGTGGTGCGTCAGATAGCTAAGAGGGGGAAAGAGACACTCCATCCATTCGATAATCTAGTGCATATAATTTTTTTAGAAGTCAAACTTTGTAAACTTTGACCAGGTTTACACAAATATTATTTATATCTACAATGCCGAAGATACATCATACGGAACTACATCTCATGATGATTCTAATGATATATATTTGTCGTTCTAGATGTAAATGTTTTTCTCCACGTACCTGGTCAAACGTTGTGAAGTTTGACTTTTCAATAAATCTATATGCTATGGACCGAAGAGAGTACCTAAGTCGAGAGAGATCAAGTGCGTGTGAAGGAGAAAGAGTGAGCGTGCAAAAGGAGAGTGTGTGTGAAAGAGAAAGGGACAAGAAATGATAAAATAGAGAGAGTGTGTGTGTTTGTTTCTTATGCAAACATATCACACATGCATCTCCGAGATAGAAAAGCGAGGTGAGGAGATACATGAAGATAGCTAGTGCATGATTGTTTGCAATGGAGAGAGACACTCCTATAGCACATGTCCAATAGAGGTCTGGCCAACAAGGGACAGAGGTCGAGAGGGACGCATGGAGAAGATGGACGCATGAGGAGGGAGAGAGGGTGTGTTTGTGATAGAGAGATCCCCTCGAGATCATGAGGGGACTATATGGGTGGGAGATCGAGGGACGAGGTGTGTGTGCGATATAAAGACGCCCCGAGAGAAATCGAGATAGACCAAGTGAGGGAAGGAGACAATGCATATGTTTGTGATGGAGACTGAGAAATAGTCATATACATAGGGGGGACTGCGTGTGCCTACAATTGAGTGAGAGACAGTCATACTTAGCTAGGCGTGAGATTGTGTGTGTGTGTGATGGAGAGAGAATGAGGAAGAGAGAGAGAGAGTTTTAGATGGGTCTATTGAGTAGTGAGATATGCATGTGTATGTGTGACCCAAGGAGATGGAGAGTTCGAGAGAGAGGGGGGGAAGAGCTCTGAGACGGCAGAGTGGTGCATGAGAGTTATGAACAATGAGCTAGGGAATTTGTGTGCGTACGATCAGTGCACCCTAGATATTTAGCTTGGACTAGAGAATCATACATTGTGTGCCAGAGAGACTTATACATGGAGTGTGCATGCAAACTAGAAAGACCGACACACACACACACAGATAGATAGGGATAGAGAGGGAGAGGGACCGACAAGGTTTGTGTTTGGGTGCGTGCGATAGAAACGAAGATTGTCGACGAGAGAGAGAACAAGAGTTCAGGAGAGGGGGATGTCGCGTTTATGCATCAAAGACTGGTATAAACCATGTTTTGATATAGATTTGCATTCAAATATTTGAATTGGACAACATGTTGTCTGCAATCCACACATGAACGGAGATATGTGTATCAAACAAGTTCATTATTTGGACTTTCAGCATGTTCATGGAGTACTATAATACAACATGCTACTCAATTGAGGTGTTCAATATTGGATTTAGTTCACTATTTTGACCTGGTGAATAAGCTATTTCATTGAATCGAGATATTTCATTTTGGGTTTGATTCCCGTTTTTTGAGTGGGTCAACTATTTGTCATACAGTAAATTGTTAGCAACGAGCATGTAAAAACACATTAGTCCTGAGCATCATATCACCATCTAAAAAGAAATGGCAAGTAATATTTCAAAATTTGATTCGAATCGACTTGGTAAGGTAGACATGGATGCTCGTTCTCCCAAAATTTGAACGAACCGCTAAACACCCTCTACTCGGTGTAATTCGCCCGAGAAAATAAATGGGAGACGCGAAATAATCGGCCTATGTGGGACACACATCAATTGGCCCGTTGTATATCAAGGGTCTCCTCGGCCAAAATGACAAGAGCCGAATAATTCATAAACCATGGGCGGCAAAACACCCTCTCCTCGGCCAAAATGGCAAGCGACGAATAATTCATAAACCATGGGCGGCAAAACACCCTCTCCTCGGCCGAAATCGCTCGCGCCCACTATTTCAAAACACGCCCTCCTCGCCCGAAATCGCTCGCACCCACATTTCAAAACACGCCCTCCTCGCCTAAAATCGCTCGCACCCACATTTCAAAAGACGCCCTCCTCGCCTGAAATCGCTCGCGCCCACTATTCGGGAGAAGCAAAGTTACTCTATTGTCCCCGACCCTCAAGACACAGACCCAAGCCCAGAAGCCTAAAGGCAGGGGTAGAACTGTAACCCCCCCCCCCCCACACACACACACATTTCAGACAAATGCGTCCATAAGACATAGTTCCCCCTCTCAATTCCCCATTCATACATCGTGGGCGCCAAATCACCTCCTCCTCGGAAGCTCCCTGATGTCTACTATGCAACTTTATTCTTATAGACACGTGTTGGGCCTCCAAGCGCAGAGTTCTGTAGGACAGTAGAAATTTTCCCTCAAGTGGAAGACCTAAGGTTTATCAAACCGTGGGAGGCGTAGGATGAAGATGGTCTCTCTCAAGCAACCCTGCAATCAAATACAAGAAACCTCTTGTGTCCCCAACACACCCAATACAATGGCAATTTGTATAGGTGCACAAGTTTGGTAAAGAGATGGTGATAAAAATGTAATATGGATGGTAGAAATATATTGTTATAATCTGAATAAATAAAAACATCAAGGTAGAAAATAGTAAACGGGCACAAAAAGGGTATTGCAATGCTTGAAAATGAGGCCTAGGGTCCGTACTTTCTCTAGTGCAATCTCTCAACAATGCTAATATAATTGGATCATATAACCATCCCTCAATGTGCAAAGAAGAATCACTCCAAAGTTCCTATCTAGCGGAGAACATACGAAGAAATCCTTTTTAGGGTACGAAACCACCTCGAAGATATTCTTTCCGATCGATCTATCCAAGAGTTCGTACTAAAATAACACCAAATAATTTCAGATTCATAATACTCAATCCAACACAAAGAACTTCAAAGAGTGCCTCAAGGTTTCTACCAAAGAAACAAAAGACGAGAACGTGCATCAACCCCAATGCATAGATTACCCCAATGTCACCGCGGGAATCCGCGAGTTGAATGCCAAAACACATATCAAGTGAATCAATATGATACCCCATTGTCATCATGAGTATTCATGTGCAAGACATATAGCAAGTGCTCTCAAATCCATACAAGTATTTAATCCAATAACAACAAAATCTCAAAGGGAAACACTCAATTCATCACAACAAGATAGAGAGAGGAAAACACCATATGATCCGACTATATTAACAAAGCCCGCGATACATCAAGATCGTGACATCTCAATAACAAGAGAGAGAGAGAGAGAGATTAAACACATAGCTACTGGTACAAACCCTCAGCCCCGAGGGTGGACTACTCCCTCCTCATCGTGGTGGCCGCCGGGATGATGAAGATGGCCACCGGTGATGATTCCCCCCTCCGGCAGGGTGCCAAAACAGGGTCTAGATTGGTTTTCGGTGGCTACAGAGGCCTGCGAGGGTGGAACTTCTGATCTAGGGTTACCCCTGATGGTTTCTCTATTTATAGGATTTTTTGGCGTTGGTTTCACGCTAAGATGGGCCTCGAGGTGAGCACAACCCACTGGGCAAGCCAGGCCCACCAGTTGCACCCTTGTGTGTTCTGCCCTCCTCGTGGCTCTTTTGGCCCTCTCACGAAGCTTCGAGGGTCTCTTTTGTTCCAACAAAATTCCTCAAAAAGTTTCAGCTCATTTGGAGAACTTTCATTTGTGCACAAAAAACAACACCATAGTAGTTCTACTGAAAACAACGTCAGTCCGGGTTAGTTCCATGCAAATCATACCAAAACCATATAAAATTGTTGTAAACATGGCATGAATACTTCATAAATTATAGATACATTGGAGACGTATCAGCATCCCCAAGCTTAGTTCCTACTCGTCCTCGAGTAGGTAAATGATAAAATAAATAATTTATGAAGTGTGAATGCTAGCAAAGTGCATAAGTTTGATCAATAATAATTTTAATCACTTATCCTAGCATCATAACAACAACTCTTTCTCATAAAACTTATCATGATAAAGTAGCAATTTAAAACAGATTTTTTTTGTGGAATGCTACCTATCATATTCATCATATACTCTTTTCTTTTGTAGCATGGGCATTTGGACTCGAATGATTCAAAGTAATAGTCTATAATTTGACATGAGGACATCAATACTAAAGCATATCACCAAGAAACCATGTCTTTCCAAATATCAATTCTAAAATAAGTTATTCCTAGCCCATCATGCTCAATCATTGATCCATTCATGAAACACACTCACATATTAACTACACCCAATGCTCAAGTACGATCATAGTGCCCCTAGTTGGTGCTTTATAAGAGAAGATGGAGACTCAAATTAAAAATAAAAATTGCATAAAGTAAAAGAAAGGCCCTTCATGGAGGGAAGTAGGTATTTGTAGAGATGCCAGAGCTCAAAGTGAAAATTGAGAGATAAAAACATTTTGAGAGGCATACTTTTCCCACCAAGGAAAATGACTTAGAGCTCCCAACAATTTCCATGCTAGATATATCATAGGCGGTTCCCAAATAGAAAATAAAGTTTATTCCTTTTTCCACCATACTTTCACCTTCCATGGCTAACTGTATCCACGGGTGCCCTCCATACCAACACTTTCCAAGGAATTTATTATTTGACAACATAAAGTAAATTTATTTTTCATTTTGGGATTGGGCATCCCTAATACCTTTGCCTTACTCTCGTGCAATGACAAGTGAATAAACACTCATCGTGAGAATAACACATCTATCATGGAAAATATTGGCCACTCCTCACTGCCTCGCGAGCGGTACAAGCACACAAAAGAGAAATTTATTTTGAAAATTAGAGATGGCACATACAAATTTGCTTAGAACGGCAAAATAATACCGCATATAGGTAGGTATAGTGGACTCATGTGGCAAAACTGGTTTAAAGGATTTTGGATGCACAAGTAGTGATCATACTTAGTGAAAATGAAGGCTAGCAAAAGATTGAGAAGCAACCAACCAAGAAACAAATAATCTCATAAGCGAGCAGTGAGCATAATTAACACTGAATAATGCACCACAAGTAGGATGTAATTTCATTGCACGACTATTGACTTTCGTGCTTGTATAGGGAATCACAAACCTTAACACCAATATTCTTACTAAAGCATAATTACTCACCAGCATGACTCACATATCATTATCATCATATCTCAAAATTATTTCAAAGAATCAAGTTTATTTTGTCCAATGATCTTCATGAAAGTTTTTATTATATCCATCTTGGATATCTATCACTTTGGAACTAATTTTCATGTGTTGCTTTTGATACGCTCAAACAAATATAAGTGGAGATCATGAGCATAATATTTCTTTATGTCAAATTAGTTTAAGTGAAGCAAGAGAGAATTTCTTAGAAAATACTAAAGCACATTGTGCTCAAAAAGATATAAGTGAAGCACTAGAGCAAATGACAAGCTACTCCAAAAAAGATATGAGTGAAGATCAAGCGAGTAGATAAGTAAACAGGTAGCTACTTGAGGACTCTCTCTTATTTTAAAACTTTCATATCTAAGCATTTTATTAAAACAGCAAGCAAAAACAAAATAAAATGACATTCTAAGAATATCACACATCATGTGAAGAAGCAAAAACTTAGGCTCAACCGATACTAACCGATAATTGTTGAAGAAGAAAGGTAGGATGCCTACCGGGGCATCCCCAAGCTTAGATGCTTTAGACTTCTTGAAATATTATCTTGAGATGCCTTAGGTATCCCCAAGCTTGAGCTTTTGTGTCTCCTTAATTCTTCTCATATCACGGTTTTCCTAAATCTCAAAAGCTTTATCCACACAAAACTCAACAAGAACTCATGAGATAATTTAGTATAAACCAATGCAAAAACATTATCATTCTCTACTGTAGCAAATCACTAAAATTATTATTCAACATTGCACACTAAATGCCTTTGCATATTTAATACTCCTATCCTCAAATAGAATCATTGAACAAGCAAACATATGCAAACAATGCAAACATAACAGCAATCTGCCAAAACAGTACAGTCTGTAAAGAATGCAAGAGTATCAATACTTCCCTAACTCCAAAATTTATGAAACTTTTCCACACCGTATAAAATTTATCAGAGCTCATTTTGCAAAAAGTTTCAACATTTTATCACTTTCTGAATTTCTAGGGAATTTTTGCAACAGCGGCAAACTTTCTGTTTTCAAACAGCAACATGTATACTTGCAAAATAAGCATGGAAAAGGCTATCAGTGCCACTTTTATTGAAATAAAAGATGCAAAACATTATTATAAATAACAGAAAGCAAATCCTAACAAAATAAAATGATGCTCCAAGTAAAACTCATATCATGTGACGAATGAAGGCATAGCTCCAAGTGAGGTTACCGATAATGTTGAAGACGAAAGAGGGGATGCCTTCTGGGGCATCCCCAAGCTTAGTTGCTTAGATATTTCTTGAATATTACCTTGGGGTGCATTGGTCATCCCCAATATTAGGGTATTGTCACTCTTTATTCTCCTCACATCGACATCTCACCCAAAACTTGAAAACTTCAATCACACAAAACTTAACGGAACTTTGTGAGATAGGTTAGTATGATAAAGAGCAAACCATTTCAGTTTTGGTACTATCAAAGACAAGATTAATAATTGTTCTCACACAATTCCTACTGTAGCATATAATTTTCACAATTTATATTGAGCAATATAATCCATGGAAATTAGAAAACAAGCAAACTATGCATTGAAAACAAAATCTGTCAAAAACAGAATAGTCTGTAGTAATCTGTACTCCAACCATACTTCTGCTACTCCAAAAATTCTGAAAAATAGGAAAACCTGGGTAATTTGTCTATTAATATTCTTCAAAAATAATCAGCATTTTATAACGCTTCTGTTAAAAATGAGAATTGTTTTCATGAGTGCAAAAGTTTCTGTTTTTCAGTAAGATCAAATCAACTATAATTGTAAGCCATCCCAAAGGTCTTACTTGGCAATTTATTGAAACAAAAGCAATAAAACATGATTACTACAGTATCCTAATCATGTGAACACACAAAAATAGTAGGTAAAAGTGTTGGGTTGTCTCCCAACAAGCGCTTTTCTTTAATGCCATTTAGCCAGGCATGATTATTTCAATGATGCTTGCATAAAAGATAAGAATTGAAACATAAAGAGAGCAACATGAATCATAAGTTTCTCTCTCATAATAATTTTCAGTAGAATCATGAATATATTATAAATATAACCATCGCATAAAGCATTCTTTTCATGATCCAAAAGCATAGAAAATTTATTACTCTCCATATAAGCAATTTTATTCTCATTCATAATAGTGGCAGTATCATAGGAAACTCGAATACTATAAATTGTTCTCACATTAAAAGATTAATGTTCAGTAAAAGGATATTCAAAATTATGACAATAATTATCACTACTTTTTATAACATAAGTATCATCACAATAATCATCATAAGTGGGAGGCATGCAATCATCATAGCAAATTTCATCATTCAAAGTAAGGGGACTAAAAAGATGATCTTCATTAAGCATAGCATCCCAAGCTTGGGACAAACATTAATTGCAGCAAATAAATTCTCAAACATGTTGCTATCATCAAACATAACATCCCCAAGCTTGTGTCTTGGCATATTATAAGCATAATCACTCTCATCATTAATAGTATGCATAGCACCAACGGTATAACAATTGTTGTCATCATAACTTCCCAAGTTGGTGCCAAAAAGATTTCTAAGATTATAAGAAGTATCATTATCTTCCCAATCATAATCATCACAACAAGCAATGAGCATAACAAAATCATCATCAATAGTGCTCTCGGACATTGTGTCATAAGACATTGAAGCAATATCATCATCAAGTGCATCATCCTCCACAAATATTTTTGATTCATTTTCATGAGGCACAACAATAATAGGAGCAACGCTATTTGGGAGAGATACCATTTTACCTCTATTATTTCTTATGCTTTTCTTCTTCTTCACCACATCATGTGTGAGTTTAATTAATTTTTTCACGCTTCTTGTTGAAGAGATTGATTGGATAGGAAGGTCCTCCTCATTACCTATTTCATCATGAGAGACAATAGGAGGGAAAGTGGAAATCTTTACCCTTTAATTAGTATTCCTTTTATATTCTATTGGTTTTCCATCTTTCTGTAGTTAGCAATATAAGAATTCTCATTGCCATTTACCATGGAAAACATATAGATATTCTTTAGTTTAGTTTCAATGTCGTCCTTGAGAATGAATACTTCAAGCCAACTATTTTTATGTGTCAATTATTCACTCCCCAAAAATAGACAAAGCTCATTATAAAGTTCAAGGGTGATCAAGTTATTGCAATACCTGGACACAATTCGATCATGAAAAAGCATGCACTAGAAATTAAGATGACCAACCTTATTGCAAAGTTCACAAGTAATAGGACAAAGAGAACATAATTTTGTAGCAAATTCATCTATCACTTTGAGCAAAGAATTGGTTCTATCAGGTTTATTATACCTGGCCAAACCTCGGGCCGGGCCGGGCTTCGGGACGGGCCTAGCCAAGCCCGAGCCAAAAAACCTGGGCCTGAGCCCGGCTCGGCCCGGCCATCGGGCCTAGTTTTTGGGACCAAGCCCGCCCCGAACATGCAAAAGCCCGCCGGGCCTCGGGCCTCGGGCCGGGCCCCTTCAGAGAACTACAGAAATGATGGGCCCGGGCCCGGCCCGGCCAGACCATCGGGCTCAAAATCTAGGCCCGAGCCCGGCCCAGGAGGAGCGTTGGGCCGGGCCGGGTCGGGCTTTTTCGGGCTGGGCCGGCCGGCCGGGCTGCCCATGGCCAGGTCTAAGGTTTATGCTTCTTGCAAAATCTATCTTCCCTATAAGGCACGTCTTCACAAACTTTATGCACTCTACAAAAATTGACATGCTTATAAGAAACATTTTTGTCATGACTTGTGCAATCATCATTAGCATTTTGGATATTCAAAGAATTGATACTAACAACATTGCAATCATGCTCATCATTCAAATATTTTGTGCCAAACATTTTATTGACTTCTTCTTCTAACAATTAGGCACAATTTTCCGATCCATCATTTTCAAGAAAGATATTATAAAGACGATCAACAATATGATGTGATGACCCACAAGTAAGAGTGCCGAACCCAATGAGGAGCAGAAGGAAATGATAAGCGGTTTTCAGCAAGGTATTCTCTGCAAGCACTGAAATTATAGATAACAGATAGTTTTGTGATAAGATAATTTGTAACAAGCAACAAGTAACAAAAGTAAATAAAGTGCAGCAAGGTGGCCCAATCCTTTTTGTAGCAAAGGACAAGCCTGGACAAACTCTTATATGAAGTAAAGCGCTCCTGAGGACACATGGAAATTATTGTCAAGCTGGTTTTCATCACATTCATATGATTCGCGTTCGGTACTTTGATAATCTGATATGTGGGTTGACCGGTTCTTGGGTGTTGTCCTTACTTGGAAAAGCATCCCACTTATGATTAACCCCCATTGAAAGCATCCGCAACTACAACAGAAGTATTAAGGTAAACCTAACCACAGCACAAAACATATGGATCCAAATCAGCCCCTTACGAAGCAACGCATAAACTAGGGTTTAAGCTTCTGTCACTCTAGCAACCCATCATCTAATTATTACTTCCCAATGCCTTCCTCTAGGCCCAAATAATGGTGAAGTGTCATGTAGTTGACGTTCACATAACACCACTAGAGGAGAGACAACATACATCTCATCAAAATATCGAACGAATACCAAGTTCACATGACTACTAATAGCAAGACTTCTCCCATGTCCTCAGGAACAAACGTAACTACTCACAAAGCATATTCTTGTTCATAATCAGAGCGGTATTAATATGCATATAGGATCTGAACATATGATCTTCCACCAAATAAACCGGCTAGCATCAACTACAAGGAGTAATCAACACTACTAGCAACCTATAGGTACCAATCCCAGACTTAGAGATAAGAATTGGATACAAGAGATGAACTAGGGTTTGAGAGGAGATGGTGTTGTTGAAGATGTTGATGGAGATTGGCCCCCTCCCGATGAGAGGATCATTGGTGATGACGATGGTGATGATTTCCCCCTCCCGGAGGGAAGTTTCCCCGGCAGAACAGCTCCGCCGGAGCCCTAGATTGGTTCCACCAAGGTTCCGCCTCGTGGCGGCGGAGTCTCATCCCGAAAGCTTGCTTATGATTTTTTTTCCTAAACGAAAGACTCCATATAGCAGAAGATGGGCATTGGAGGGCCACCAGGGGGCCCACAAGGTAGGGGGCGCGCCCAGGGGGTAGGGCGCGCCCCCACCCTCGTGGCCAGGGTGTGGGCCCCCTCTGGAACTTCTTGCGCTCATTATTTTTTATATATTCTGAAAATAGCTTCCGTGAAGTTTCATGACTTTTGGAGCTATGCAGAATAGGTCTCTAATATTTGCTCCTTTTCCAGCCCAGAATCCCAGCTGCCGGAATTCTCCCTATTTATGTAAACCTTGTAAAATAAGATAGAATAGGCATAAGTATTGTGACATAATGTGTAATAACAGCCCATAATGCAATAAATATTGATATAAAAGCATGATGCAAAATGGACGTATCAACTCCCCCAAGCTTAGACCTCGCTTGTCCTCAAGCGAAAACCGAAATCGAAAAGTATGTACACATGTTTAGAGATAGCGGTGTCGATAAAAATAAAATACGGACATGAGGGCATCATGATCATTCTTAGAACAACAACTGATATAATTATTGTCATATGATCTCTTATGCTAAAGTAACAATTCAATCACAATTTCAAGTATGAATCATAAACTTCATTAAGAACCAACAAACTCTAATATCAGTCATTGAGGCAATTGCAATTATCATAACATAGGAAAGAGTCAATATAAGAGATTTTCAGCAAGTCCACATACTCAACCATCATATAGTCTTTCACAATTGCTAACACTCACGCCATACTTATGGGTATGGAGTTTTAGTCGGACACAGAGAAAGATAGGGGCTTATAGTTTTGCCTCCCAACGTTCTACCTCAAGGGTAATGTCAACAATAATAGTTCATGAAAGCTCACATCCAATTAGCCATATATACCAGGATCTTTCCAACATATTATGCTTGCTAAAAGATAAAATGTAAAAAGGAAAGGTGAAGATCACCATGACTCTTATGTAAGGTGGGAGATAAAAGTAAAAGATAGGCCCTTCGCAGAGCGAAGCAGAGGTTGTCATGCGCTTTTATGGTTGGATGCACAAAATCTTAATGCGAAAGAACGTCACTTTATATTGCCACTTGTGATATGGACCTTTATTATGCAGTCCGTCGCTTTTATTTCTTCCATATCACAAGATCGTATAAAGCTTATTTTCTCCCACACTAATAAGTCATATATATTTAGAGAGCAATTTTTATTGCTTGCACCGATGACAACTTACTTGAAGGATCTTACTCAATCCATAGGTAGATATAGTGGACTCTCATGGCAAAACTGGGTTTAGGGATATTTGGAAGCACAAGTAGTATCTCTACTTGGTGCAAAGAATTTGGCTAGCATGAGGGGGGAGGCAAGCTCAATCATGTTGGATGATCCATGACAATATAATTTATCTCAGATGTAAGAAAACATAAGCCATTACGTTGTCTTCCTTGTCCAACGTCAACTCTTTAGCATGTCATATTTTAATGAGTGCTCACAATCATAAAAGATGTCCAAGATAGTATATTTATATGTGAAGACCTCTCTTTCTTTATTACTTCCTATTAATTGCAACGATGACCAGGACTATGTTTGTCAACTCTCAACAACTTTTATTCATCATACTCTTTATATGTGAGCTCATTACTCTCCATAAGATCCATATGATCTCTTTGTTTCTTTTTATTATTTCTCTTTTCTTTTATTCACTCAAGATCATAGCAAGATAATCAAGCCCTTGAGTCAACACTAATATTTATTATATAGCTCACGGACTCGATTACATAGAGGGATCGTAAAGCAAAACTCAAAACTAGATCATACCAAAAATTTTATTCTACTAGATAAAGATATTACTAAAAGGATCGAACTAAGAAAAACGGTAAAGATAAAAGTGATGCTGATACGATACCGGGGCACTCCCCCAAGCATGGCAGTTGCCAAGGGGAGTGCCCATACCCGTGTGATTATGTCTCCTTCTTTGTTGGTGAAGAGTGTGTTGGTGAAGATGGATAGTCGCACATCGAGAATAGGAGGTCTTCCAACTTGCAGATAATGCCTTTGAGTGCGATGATATGCTCCTTCAACAAAATATTTTCACGTGTGAGATACTTGTTTTGTATACGAGCTACCTCAATCATCTTGAAAGCTTCGATCTTAGTTGGGGTAAGAAGATTGTGATCAAGTTGAAGGATGTCTTTTGTTGCCGGAGCTTGGTCCTCCGTGGCCTTCTTGATCCCTTCATCCTTGTTGATCTCCACGGGTTCTTCCCTCTTCAGCTCTGTCTTCATTAGCCAAGCATCATTGTCACCATTGTTGGAGGAGGGGGACAACATGATGCCTGGCCTTGACAACCCTGACAGAAATAGCTCGAAACAAGAACAAAGGACAATTGCGTGATAGAGGAGTCAAAACCTTCGGGAGATTATATAATGAATTTTTACCGACCAAAATACGTAACGTGCAAGAAAACAGAGTCCGGAGAGCGCACGAGGTGCCCATGAGGCAGGGGGCGCGCCAAGGGGGGTAGGGCGCGCTCTCCACCCTCGTGGAGCCCTCATGTCCTTCCCGGACTGCTTCTTATTTTTCTATTTTTCTAAATATTCCAAAATGGAGAAAAATTGCCATTAGAACTGTTTTGGAGTCGGTTTACTTACCGTACCAGATACCTATTCCTTTTCGGAGTCTAAAACACTCCGGAAAGTGTCCCTTATGTATTCCTCCAGGGTTACAGTTTCAATAACATTGGTTTCAACATTTATAGGATTACCTGAGATATAATGTTTGATTCTTTGACCGTTCACCACCTTTGGATTTGTGCCTTTGAAGTTTTTGATTTTTATGGCACCGAAACGATAGACCTCCTCGATAACGTAAGGACCTTCCCATTTAGAGAGAAGTTTTCCTGCAAAAAATCTTAAACGAGAGTTGTATAGAAATACATAATCACCTACATTAAACTCACGCTTTTGTATCCTTTTGTCATGCCATCTTTTAACTTTTTCTTTAAACAATTTGGCATTCTCATAGGCTTGGGTTCTCCATTCATCAAGTGAGCTAATGTCAAATAACCTCTTATCACCGGCAAGTTTGAAATCATAGTTGAGCTCTTTAATAGCCCAATATGCCTTATGTTCTAGTTCAAGAGGTAAGTGACATGCTTTTCCATAAACCATTTTATACGAATACATACCCATAGAATTTTTAGATGCAGTTCTATAGGCCCATAATGCATCATCAAGTTTCTTGGACCAATTCTTTCTAGATCTATTAACAGTCTTTTGCAAAATTAATTTGAGTTCTCTATTACTCAATTCTACTTGACCACTTGATTGTGGGTGATAAGGAGATGCAATTCTATGATTAACATCATACTTAGCAAGTATTTTACGGAAAGCACCATGAATAAAATGTGAACCACCATCAGTCATTGAATATCTAGGGACTCCAAACGTCGGAAAAATAACTTCTTTAAGCATCTTAATAGAGGTGTTATGATCAGCACTACTAGTTGGAATAGCTCCTACCCACTTAGTAACGTAATCAATAGCAACTAACATATGTGTATATCCATTAGAGGCAGGAAAAGGTCCCATATAATCAAAGCCCCAAACATCAAATGGTTCAATAACAAGTGAATAATTCATAGGCATTTCTTGACGTCTACTAATATTACCAATTCTTTGACATTCATCACAAGATAAGACAAACTTACGGGCATCCTTGAAGAGAGTAGACAAATAAAAACCGGATTGCAATACCTTATGTGCAGTTCTATCTCCAGCGTGGTGTCCTCCATAAGCTTCGGAGTGACACTTGCGTAGGATCTGTTCCTGTTCATGCTCAGGTACACAACGCTTAATAACACCATCTACTCCTTATTTATAAAGATATGGGTCATCCCAAAAGTAATGTCTTAAATCATAGAAAAACTTTTTCTTTTGCTGGTATGCGAAACTAGGTGGTATAAATTTAGCAACAATGTAATTAGCATAATCAGCATACCATGGAGCAGTATGTGAAGCATTTATGATATTTAATTGTTCATCAGGGAAGCTATCATCAATAGGTAGTGGGCCATCAAGAACATTTTCTAACCTAGACAAGTTATCTGCAATGGGGTTCTCAGCTCCCTTTCTATCAATAATATGCAAATCAAATTCTTGTAGCAAGAGAACCCATCTAATAATTCTAGGTTTAGCATCTTTCTTTTCATAAGATATTTAATAGCAGCATGATCCGTGTGACTAGTTACTTTAGAATCAACAATATAAGGTTTGAACTTATCATAAGCAAATACAACTGCTAAGAATTCTTTTTCAGTAGTAGCATAATTTCTCTGGGCATTGTCTAGAGTTTTACTAGCATATTGGATAACATTTAATTTCTTGTCAACTCTTTGCCCTAGAACAACACCTACAGCATAATCACTAGCATCACACATAATTTCAAAAGGTAAATTCCAATCAGGTGATTGAACAATAGGTGCAGAGATCAATGCTTTCTTAAGTATTTCAAATGCTTCTACACAATCATCATCAAAGACGAATGGTATGTCTTTTTGTAATAAATTAGTCAGAGGCCGAGATTTTTTTGAGAAGTCCTGAATGAACCTCCTATAAAAGCCGGCATGACCAAGGAAACTTCTTATACCTTTAATGTCCTTGGGACACGGCATCTTTTTAATAGCATCAACTTTAGCTTTATCAACTTCAATGCCCCCTTCAGAAATTTTATGCCCCAAGACAATACCTTCATTAACCATAAAGTGGCACTTCTCCCAATTCAAGACAAGGTTAGTTTCTTCACATCTCTGCAAAACTCGATCAAAATTGCTTAAGCAATCATCAAAAGAGGATCCATAGACGGAGAAATCATCCATGAAAACCTCACAAATCTTTTCACAAAAATCAGAGAATATAGCCATCATGCATCTTTGAAAGGTAGCAGGTGCATTACATAAACCAAAAGGCATACGTCTATAAGCAAAAGTACCGAAAGGGCAAGTAAAAGTGGTCTTTGATTGATCATCAGCTGACACAGGTATTTGAGAGAAACCAGAATAACCATCTAGAAAGCAAAAATGTGTATGTTTGGATAATCTTTCTAGCATTTGATCAATAAAAGGTAAGGGGTGATGATCCTTTTTAGTAGCCTTATTTAATTTGCGGAAATCAATTACCATCCTATAACCTGTAATAATTCTTTGCGGAATCAATTCATCTTTATCATTAGGAACGGCAGTAATACCTTCCTTCTTAGGAACACAATGGACAGGACTTACCCACTCACTATCAGCAACGGGATAAATTATACCTGCCTCAAGGACCTTTAGTATTTCTTTTCTTACCACTTCTTTCATCTTATGATTCAGCCGTCGTTGGTGATCAATAACCGGTTTGGCATCTTTCTCCAAATTTATTTTGTGTTGACATAGAGTGGGACTAATGCCCTTAAGATCATCAAGAGTATATCCAATAGCAGCACGGTGCTTCTTTAGAGTTTTCAATAATTTTTCTTCCTCCTTCTCTGAAAGGTTAGCATTAATAATAACATGATATATCTTCTTTTCATCAAGATAAGCATATTTAAGAGTATTAGGCAACGGTTTAAGCTCAAACACGGGATCACCCTTGGGTGGAGGAGGATCCTCTAAGATTTCAACAAGCAAGTTGTGTTTCAGAATAGGTCCCTGTTTAAAGAACACTTCATCTATTTCCCTTCTTTCATTCATAAACATACCATTTTCATGGTCTAGCGAATATTGTTCTAAAGGATCACTAGGAGGTACGGCAATAGAAGCAAGACCAATAATTTCATGTTTACTAGGCAATTCCTCTTCACGGTGTTGTCTACGAAATTTAGAAAAGTTGAGCTCATGAGACATATCACCTAAATCAATAGTAACAACATCCTTTTTGCAGTCTATCCTAGCATTAACAGTGTTTAAGAAGGGTGTACCAAATATAATGGGACAAAAGCTATCTTGTGGGGAACCAAGAACAAGAAGTGGGATATTTAGTTTTCCCACACAAGACTTCAACATCTCTAACAATCCCAATTGGTGAAATAGTATCTCTATTGGCAAGTTTAATTGTGACATCAATATCTTCTAACTCAGCAGGTGCAATATCATGCATAATTTCTTTGTATAAGTCAATAGGTATTGCACTAGCACTAGCACCCATATCACACAAGCCATGATAACAATGATCTCCTATTTTAACAGAAATAACAGGCATGCCTACTACAGGTCTATGTTTATCTTTAGCACAGGGTTTAGCAATTCTAGCAGTTTCATCACAGAAATAAATAACATGCCCATCAATATTATCAGCCAAGAGATCCTTAACAATAGCAATATTAGGTTCAACTTTAACTTGCTCAGGAGGTGTATAGGTTCTAATATTACTTTTACGAACCACAGTTGAAGCTTTAGCATGATCTTTTATCCTAACAGGAAAAGGTGGTTTCTCAACATAAGCAGTAGGAACAATAGGATCATTATAAGTGATAGTCTTTTCTTCAACTTTAATAGGCGCAACTACTTTTACTTCTATGGGAGGGTAATATTTAAACCACTTCTCCTTAGGGAGATTGTAACACCCACGATGCGGCTATATCTCCCACGTGTCGGGGCACGACTTAGAGGCATAACCGCATGGTAGGCATGTCGCAAGAGGGGTAATATTTACACATCCCATGTACTGAATAAGAAAGGGATAAAGAGTCGGCTTACAATCGCCACTTCACACAATACATAATATAACATACATCATCCAGAATACAATCAAGGTCCGACTACGGTACCCAAAATAAAGAAAGACAACCCAAATGCTAGATCCCCGATCGTCCCAACTGGGCTCCACTACTGATCAACCCGAAAGACACAAAACAACGGACAAGATCTTCATCGAGCTCCCATTTGAGCTGGGTTGCGTCACCTGCACTGGTATCATCGGCACCTGCAACTGTTTGGAAGTATCTGTGAGTCACGAGGACTCGGCAATCTCACACCCGTGAGATCAAGACTATTTAAGATTAAGGGTAGGAAAGGGTAGTAAGGTGGAGCTGCAGCAAGCACTAAGAATATATGGTGGCTAACATACGCAAATGAGAGCGAGAATATAAGCAAAGCAACGGTCGAAAAGCTAGGAGTGATCAAGAAGTGATCCTGAAACTACTTACATTCAAACATAACACAAGAACTATGTTCACTTCCTGGACTCCGCCAGAGGGAGACCATCACGGCTACACACGCGGTTGATGCATTTTAATTTAAATCAAGTGTCAAGTTCTCTACAACCGGACATTAACAAATTCCCATCTACCACATAACCGCGGGCATGGCTTTCGAAAGTTCAAAACCCTGCAGGGGTGTCCCAACTTAGCCCATCACAAGCTCTCACGGTCAACAAAGGATATTCCTTCTCCCAGGAAGACCCGATCAGACTCGGAATCCCAGTTACAAGACATTTCGACAATGGTAAAACAAGACCAGCAAAGCCGCCCGGATGTGCCGATAAATCCCGTTAGGAGCTGCACATATCTTGTTCTCAGGGCACACCAGATGGGCAAGACGTCGGGTTGGCATAAACCCTGGTTACCCAGGGGGCGCCGGACATCGCCCAGTTCGGACCAACACTTAGAGAAGCACTGGCCCGGGGGGTTAAAATAAAGATGACCCTCGGGCTCCGGAAACCCAAGGGAAAAAGGCTAGGTGAGGCAAATGTAAAACCAAGGTTGGGCCTTGCTGGAGGAGTTTTATTCAAAGCAAACTGTCAAGGGTTTCCCATAACACCCAACCGCGTAAGGAACGCAAAATCAAGGAACATAACACCGGTATGACGGAAACTAGGGCGGCAAGAGTGGAACAAAACACCAGGCATAAGGCCGAGCCTTCCACCCTTTACCAAGTATATAGATGCATTAATTAAATAAGAGATATTGTGATATCCCAACATATCCATGTTCCAACATGGAACAAACTTCATCTTCACCTGCAACTAGCAACGCTATAAGAGGGACTGAGCAAAAGCGGTAACATAGCCAAACAACGGTTTGCTAGGAAAAGGTGGGTTAGAGGATTGACATGGCAATATGGGAGGCATGATATAGCAAGTGGTAGTTAGCGTGACATAGCAATAGAGTGGACAACTAGCAAGCAAAGATAGAAGTGATTTCGAGGGTATGGTCATCTTGCCTGAGATCCCGCAAGGAAGAAGAACGAGTCCATGAAGAAGACAAGCGGACGTAGTTGAACGGGTCCTCACAACTCCGGAACGAAACCGAAGCTAATGAGAGAAGCAACCCGGAAAGAAGCAAGCAACATAATAAATAAACAACCATCACATAAACATGGCATGATGCACAATAAAGTATGATGCATGTCCGGTTAAATGAAACATGGCATGGCAAAGTGCACAAGCAATACTACAAATTAAGTGGAGCTCAATATGCAACGAGTTGCATATTGACAGAACACCACAACAATTATTTAGTTCTCTCCCGTTTAAGTACTCAACAAAATTAAATGTTGGTTAGCATGGCAAGGGGTGAAGCAAATGAAAACTACCTATCTAGGCAAGTTTAAATGAGGCCGGAACAACAAGTAACAAGTCCAAAAAAAATCCTCATGAGCATATATTAGATTTGGTACTGTTCTTCCCTAAAGCATATTTTAGAGTGGTTAAACATGCAAAGTAAAGTCACCATGTTAAACTAGGAATTTTTTTACCCCATTTATATATAAAGTGTATTAAAACACGAGTTACGGTTAATTAGTTATGAAATAAAACATTTTAACATGGCATTATGCAAAAATAAACACAAACAGCATTTTAAGCATTTTAAACATGGTTGAAAGTAGCATAATATGAAACTAGACAAAATTCTAAGCATTTTACATATATAAATTATTTACATATGATGCACGGTTATTTAGATGTGAACAATGCAAGAATAATGGCATTCCTATAATTATACATGCACTGGAAAAATACTAAAACCAGAGAAGGAAAAAAACATACGTGGGCCGGATTGCAACACAGTGCAGCGGCCCAGGAGGAGATTTGGCCTGGCGGTTGAGTGCAAAAAAATAGGAAAACAGAGCAAAAATAGGGGCCGACTAGGACTTGATCCCACGACCTCCTGCGTGAAGGTGCGGCGTGATGACCAGTTGGGCAGAGATGTAATTATGGATTGGAATGGGTTCGGCTCTAGAATAAAGGGCTGGTAGAACTGATCTGGACTGAAGAATCAAGAGCAAAAAGGGAAATAGGGGCACCTGGGATTTGAACCCTAGATCCCTTAGATTAGCATGCCCGACGATGACCACCACTCTAGCCAAGGAATTGTGCTCAGTTGGGGTGCAATAACTAATAGCTGATCCGAACAGCAAGTCATGGCTTCAGGCACGGACGGCAAAACTCTGGCGATGACAGCGAGCGAAGTCGGCGGCTTCTGCAGCAGAAGAGCACCGGCGTGGGTGCAGGATTTGCAGGGGAGGTAGATGCGCTGTGTGACGCATGCGTACAGAGGCTCGAGCATGGCACGGCGAGGCGGATGGCAGCGGCAGCTTGGTGGCCATGGAGCGAGAAGCGAGGCATGCTGCAGGCGTGGGCGTGCGCATGTACAGGAGCTTGCACGAGGCCGAGCCTGGCTTGGCCATGGCTACAGCCATGGCTGCCGGCTGGAATAGAGGTGTGCGGGACTCGTGCGCGTGCTGCGGTGGGTTCAACGCTAGATCATCCATCAAGTCAAGCTTAACGGAACCAACCTAAAGAACAACCAACAGAGGCTGATTGCGCCGCGGCTGGCCAGCTAGGCACGCACGGCAGTGTGCGTGTGTGTGCAGCGAGGAGTGTGCGCAGGTGCATGGGTGGTGCTGCGTGTGTGCGTGGAGGCGCTGAGTGTGGGTGCTCGCGTGCGTGGCCATGGTGACTGGAGTTGTGCACACGTAGATCGGCACCTGGGGAAGCGTACGACAAGGAGAAAGGCATGATGAGGGGCAGGGCATCACCGTGGGCTTGCTGGTGAAGACGGACTCGTCGGGGAAGCAGAGGTGAGGGCGGAGGCACCGATCGGAGGAGATGGTGCCCAGTCCATGAAGGAGTCGAAGGAGAGGAAGAGGACATCGAGGAACTTGGCGTCTCCTGTTGGGGAATGTGGTAATTTCAAAAAAAATCCTACGCACACGCAGGATCATGGTGATGCATAGCAACGAGAGGGGAGAGTGTTGTCCATGTACCCTCGTAGACCAAAAGCGGAAGCGTTAGCACAACGCGGTTGATGTAGTCATATGTCTTCACGATCCGGCCGATCAAGTACCGAACGCACGACACCTCCGAGTTCAGCACACGTTCAGCCTGATGACGTCCCTCAAACTCCAATCAAGTCAAGTGTTGAGGGAGAGTTTCGTCAGCACGATGACATGGTGACGATGACGATGTTCTACCGACGCAGGGCTTCGCCTAAGCACCGCTGCAGTATTATCGAGGTGGACTATGGTGGAGGGGGCACCGCACACGGCTAAAGGATCAAACGATCAATTGTTGTGTTTCTAGGGTGCCCCCTACCCCTGTATATAAAGGAGCAAGGGGGGTGCGGCCGGCCAGGAGAGGGGGCGCGCCAGGAGGAGTCCTACTCCCACCAGGAGTAGGACTCCCTCCCTTTTCCTAGTTGGATTAGGACTTGGGGGGAAAGAGGTGGAGGAGAAGAAGGAAAGGGGGGCGGCGCCGCCCCTCTCTCCTTGTCCTATTCGGATTAGGGGAGGGGCACGCAGCCCTTGCCCTGGCCGCCTCTCCTCTCTTCCACTAAGGCCCACTATGGCCCATTAACTTTCCAGGGGGTTCCGGTAACCTCCCTGTACTCCGGTAAAATCCCGATTTCACCCAGAACACTTCCGATATCCAAACATAGGCTTCCAATATATAAATCTTCATGTCTCGACCATTTCGAGACTCCTCGTCATGTCCGTGATCACATCCGAGACTCCGAACAACCTTCGGTACATCAAAACATATAAAGTCATAATATAACTATCATCGAAACGTTAAGCGTGCGGACCCTACGGGTTCGAGAACTATGTAGACATGACCGATGCACATCTCCGGTCAATAACCAATAGCGGAACCTGGATGCTCATATTTGCTCCCACATATTCTACGAAGATTTTTATTGGTCAGACCACATAACAACATACGTTGTTTCCTTTGTCATCGGTATGTTACTTGCCCGAGATTCGATCGTCGGTATCTCAATACCTAGTTCAATCTCATTACCGGCAAGTCTCTTTACTCGTTCCGTAAAACATCATCCCGCAACTAACTCATTAGTTTCAATGCTTGGAAGGCTTAAGTGATGTGCATTATCGAGAGGGCCCAGAGATACCTCTCCGACAATCGGAGTGACAAATCCTAATCTCGAAATACGCCAACCCAACAAGTACCTTCGGAGACACCTGTAGAGCACCTTTATAATCACCCAGTTACGTTTTGACATTTGGTAGCACACAAAGTGTTCCTCCGATAAACGGGAGTTGCATAATCTCATAGTCATAGGAACATGTATAAGTCATGAAGAAAGCAATAGCAACATACTGAACGATCGGGTGTTAAGCTAACGGAATGGGTCAAGTCAATCACATCATTCTCCTAATGATGTGATCTCGTTAATCAAATGATAACCCATGTCAATGGCTTGGAAACTTAACCATCTTTGATCAACGAGCTAGTCAAGTAGAGGCATACTAGTGACACTCTGTTTGTCTATGTATTCACACATGTATTATGTTTCCGGTTAATACAATTCTAGCATGAATAATAAACATTTATCATGATATAAGGAAATAAATAATAACTTTATTATTGCCTCTAGGGCATATTTCCTTTAGTCTCCCACTTGCACTAGAGTCAATAATCTAGTTCACATCACCATGTGATTTAATACCAATAGTTCACATCACCATGTGATTAACACCCATAGTTCACATCGACATGTGACCAACACCCAAGGAGTTTACTATAGTCAATAATCTAGTTCACATCGATATGTGATTAACACCCAAAGAGTACTAAGGTGTGATCATGTTTTGCTTGTGAGAGAAGTTTAGTCAATGGGTCTGCTACATTCAGATCCGTAAGTATTTTGCAAATTTCTATGTCAACAATGCTCTGCACGGAGCTACTCGGGCTAATTGCTCCCACTTTCAATATGTATCCAGATTGAGATTTAGAGTCATCTGGATCAGTGTCAAAATTTGCATCGACGTAACCCTTTACGACGAACCTTCTTTTTTGTCACCTCCATAATCGAGAAACATATCCTTATTCAACTAAGGATAATTTTGACCGCTGTCCAGTGATCTACTCCTAGATCACTATTGTACTCCCTTGCCAAAATCTATGTAGGGTATACAATAGATCTGGTACACAGCATGGCATATTTTATAGAACCTATGGCCAAGGCATAGGGAATGACTTTCATTCTCTTTCTATCTTCTGCCGTGGTTGGGCTTTGAGTCTTAGTCTGTTTCACACCTTGTAATACAGGCAAGAACTCTTTCTTTGACTGTTCCATTTTGAACTATTTCAAAATCTTGTCAAGGCATGTACTCATTGAAAAACTTATCAAGTGTCTTGATCTATCTCTATAGATCTTGATGCTCAAAATGTAAGCAGCTTCACCGAGGTCTTTCTTTGAAAAACACCTTTCAAACCCTCCTTTATGCTTTGCAGAATAATTCTACATTATCTCTGATCAACAATATGTCATTCACATATACTTATCAGAAATGCTATAGTGCTCCCACTCACTTTATTGTAAATACAGGCTTCACCGCAAGTCTGTATAAAACTATATGCTTTGATCAACTTATCAAAGCGTATATTCCAACTCCGAGATGCTTGCACCAGTCCATAGATGGATCGCTGGAGTTTTCATATTTTGTTAGCATCTTTAGGATAGAAAAAACCTTCTGGTTGCATCATATACAACTATTTCTTTAATAAATCCTTTAAGGAATGCAGTTTTGTTTATCCATTTGCCAGATTTCATAAAATGCGGCAATTTGCTAACATGATTCAGACAAACTTAAGCATCGCTATGAGTGAGAAAATCTCATCATAGTCAACACCTTGAACTTTGTCAAAAACCTTTTCGACAAGTCTAGCTTTTTAGATAGTAACACTACTATCAGCGTCCGTCTTCCTCTTGAAGATCCATTTATTTTCTATGGCTTGCCGATCATCGGGCAAGTCAACCAAAGTCCACACTTTGTTCTCATACATGGATCCCATCTCAGATTTCATGGCCTCAAGCCATTTTGCGGAATCTGGGCTCATCATCGCTTCCTCGTAGTTCATAGGTTTGTCATGGTCAAGTAACATGAACTCCAGAAGAGGATTACCGTACCACTCTGGTGCGGAACATACTCTGGTTGACCTACGAGGTTCGGTAGTAACTTGATTCGAGCTTAACGGAACCAACCTGAAGAACAACCAACAGAGGCTGATTGCGCCGCGGCTGGCCAGCTGGGCACGCACGGCAGTGTGCGCGTGTGTACAGCATGGAGTGTGCGCAGGTGCATGGGTGGTGCTGCGTGTGTGCGTGGAGGCTCGCGTGCGTGGCCATGGTGACTGGAGTTGTGCACACGCAGATCGGCACCTAGGGAAGCGTACGACGAGGAGAAAGGCATGAGGAGGGGCAGGGCATCACCGTGGGCTTGCTGGTGAAGACAGACTCGTCGGGGAAGCAGAGGTGAGGGCGGAGGCACCGATCGGAGGAGATGGTTCCTAGTCCATGAAGGAGTCGAAGGAGAGGAAGAGTACGTCGAGGATCTTGCCGTCTCCTGTTGGGGAACGTAGTAATTTCAAAAAAATTCCTACACACATGCAAGATCATGGTGATGCAAAGCAACGAGAGGGGAGAGTGTTGTCCACGTACCCTCATAGACCGAAAGCGGAAGCGTTAGCACAACGCGGTTGATGTAGTCATACGTCTTCACGATCCGACCGATCAAGTACCGAACGCACGGCACCTCCGAGTTCAGCACACGTTCAGCCCGATGACGTCCCTCAAACTCCAATCCAGCTAAGTGTTGAGGGAGAGTTTCGTAAGCACGACGACGTGGTGACGATGATGATGTTCTACCGACGCAGGGCTTCGCCTAAGCACCGCTACAGTATTATCGAGGTGGACTATGGTGGGGGGGGCACCGCACACGGCTAAAAGATCAAATGATCAATTGTTGTGTTTCTAGGGTGCCCCCTGCCCCTGTATATAAAGGAGCAAGGGGGGTGCGGCCGGCCAGGAGAGGGGGCGCGCCAGGAGGAGTCATACTCCCACCAGGAGTAGGACTCCCTCCCTTTTCCTAGTTGGATTAGGACTTGGGGGAAAAGAGGTGGAGGAGAAGAAGGAAAGGGGGGCGGCGCTGCCCCTCTCTCCTTGTCCTATTCGGACTAGGGGGAGGGGCGCGCGGCCCTTGCCCTGGCCGCCTCTCCTCTCTTCCACTAAGGCCCACTATGGCCCATTAACTTTCCAGGGGGTTCCGGTAACCTCCCGGTACTCCGGTAAAATCCCGATTTCACCCGGAACACTTCCAATATCCAAACATAGGCTTCCAATATATCAATCTTCATGTCTCGACCATTTCGAGACTCCTCGTCATGTCCGTGATCACATCCGAGACTTTGAACAACCTTCGGTACATCAAAACATATAAATTCATAATATAACTGTCATCGAAATATTAAGCGTGCGGACCCTACGGGTTCGAGAACTATGTAGACATGACCGAGACACGTCTCCGGTCAATAACTAATAGCGGAACCTGGATGCTCATATTGGCTCCCACATATTCTACGAAGATTTTTATCGGTCAGACCGCATAACAACATACGTTGTTCCCTTTGTCATCGGTATGTTACTTGCCCGAGATTCGATCGTCGGTATCTCAATAACTAGTTCAATCTCGTTACCGGCAAGTCTCTTTACTCGTTCTGTAATACATCATCCCGCAACTAACTCATTAGTTGCAATGCTTGGAAGGCTTAAGTGATGTGCATTACCGAGAGGGCCCAGAGATACCTCTCCGACAATCGGAGTGACAAATCCTAATCTCGAAAAAAGCCAACCCAACAAGTACCTTCGGAGACACCTGTAGAGCACCTTTATAATCACCCAGTTACGTTTTGACGTTTGGTAGCACACAAAGTGTTCCTCCGGTAAACGGGAGTTGCATAATCTCATAGTCATAGGAACATGTATAAGTCATGAAGAAAGCAATAGCAACATACTAAACGATCGGGTGTTAAGCTAACGGAATGGGTCAAGTCAATCACATCATTCTCCTAATGATGTGATCTCGTTAATCAAATGACAACCCATGTCAATGGCTAGGAACCTTAACCATCTTTGATCAACGAGCTAGTCAAGTAGAGGCATGCTAGTGACACTCTGTTTGTCTATGTATTCACACATGTATTATGTTTCCGGTTAATCCAATTCTAGCATGAATAGTAAACATTTATCATGATATAAGGAAATAAATAATAACTTTATTATTGCCTCTAGGGCATATTTCCTTCAGTCTCCCACTTGCACTAGAGTCAATAATCTAGTTCACATCGCCATGTGATTTAATACCAATAGTTCACATCACCATGTGATTAACACCCATAGTTCACATCGACATGTGACCAACACCCAAGGGGTTTACTATAGTCAATAATCTAGTTCACATCGCTATGTGATTAACACCCAAAGAGTACTAAGGTGTGATCATGTTCTGCTTGTGAGAGAAGTTTAGTCAATGGGTCTGCTACATTCAGATCCGTAAGTATTTTGCAAACTTCTATGTCAACAATGCTCTGCATGGAGCTACTCGGGCTAATTGCTCCCACTTTCAATATGTATCCAGATTGAGATTTAGAGTCATCTAGATCAGTGTCAAAATTTGCATCGATGTAACCCTTTACGACGAACCTTCTTTTTTTTGTCACCTCCATAATCGAGAAACATATCCTTATTCAACTAAGGATAATTTTGACCGCTGTCCAGTGATCTAATCCTAGATCACTATTGTACTCCCTTGCCAAAATCAGTGTAGGGTATACAATAGATCTGGTACACAGCATGGCATATTTTATAGAACCTATGGCCAAGGCATAGGGAATGACTTTCATTCTCTTTCTATCTTCTGCCATGGTCGGGCTTTGAGTCTTACTCAGCTTCACACCTTGCAATACATGCAAGAACTCTTTCTTTGACTGTTCCATTTTGAACTACTTCAAAATCTTGTCAAGGTATGTACTCATTGAAAAACTTATCAAGCGTCTTGATCTATCTCTATAGGTCTTGATGCTCAAAATGTAAGCAGCTTCACCGAGGTCTTTCTTTGAAAAACTCCTTTCAGACACTCCTTTATGCTTTGTAGAATAATTCTACATTATCTCTAATCAACAATATGTCATTCACATATACTTATCAGAAATGTTGTAGTGCTCCCACTCACTTTCTTGTAAATACAGGGTTCACCGCAAGTCTGTATAAAACTATATGCTTTGATCAACTTATCAAAGCGTATATTCCAACTCCGAGATGCTTGCACCAGTCCATAGATGGATCACTGGAGTTTTCATATTTTGTTAGCATCTTTAGGGTTGAAAAAACCTTCTGGTTGCATCATATACAACTATTTCTTTAATAAATCCTTTAAGGAATGCAGTTTTTTTTATCCATTTGCCAGATTTCATAAAATGCGGCAATTTGCTAACATGATTCGGACAAACTTAAGCATCGCTATGAGTGAGAAAATCTCATCATAGTCAACACCTTGAACTTTGTCAAAAACCTTTTCGACAAGTCTAGCTTTGTAGATAGTAACACTACTATCAGTGTCCGTCTTCCTCTTGAAGATCCATTTATTTTCTATGGCTTGCCGATCATCGGGCAAGTCAACCAAAGTACACACTTTGTTCTCATACATGGATCCCATCTCAGATTTCATGGCCTCAAGCCATTTCGCGAAATCTGGGCTCATCATCGCTTCCTCATAGTTCGCAGGTTTGTCATGGTCAAGTAACATGAACTCCAAAAGAGGATTACCGTACCACTCTGGTGCGGAACATACTCTGGTTGACCTACGAGTTTCGGTAGTAACTTGATCCAAAGCTTTCATGATCATCATCATTAACTTCCTCACTAATTGGTGTAAGCATCACTGGAACTGATTTCAGTGATGAACTACTTTCCAATTCGGGAGAAGGTACAATTACCTTATCAAGTTCTACTTTCCTCCCACTCACTTCTTTCAAGAGAAACTCCTTCTCTAGAAAGGATCCATTTTTAGCAACGAATATCTTGCCTCCGGATCTGTGATAGAAGTTGTACCCAACAGTAACTTTTGGGTATCCTATGAAGACACACTTTTCCGATTTGGGTTTGAGCTTATCAGGATGAAACTTTTTCACATAAGCATCACAATGCCAAACTTTAAGAAATGACAACTTTGGTTTCTTGCGAAACCACAGTTCATATGGTGTCATCTCAACAGATTTAGATGGTGCCCTATTTAACGTGAATGCAGCTGTCTCTAATACATAAACTCAAAACGATAGTGGTAAATTGGTAAGAGACATCATAGATTGTACCATGTTGAATAAAGTACGGTTACAATATTCAGACACACCATTACGCTATGGTGTTCCGGGTGGTGTGATTTGCGAAACTATTTCGCATTGTTTCAAATGAAGACCAAACTCGCAACTCAAATGTTCTCCTCCACGATCAGATCGTAGAAACTTTATTTTCTTGCTATGATGATTTTCCACTTCACTCTAAAATTCTTTGAACTTTTCAAATGTTTCAGACTTATGTTTCTTCAAGTAGATATACACATATCTGCTCAAACCATCTGTGAATGTCAGAAAACAATGATACCCGCCGTGAGTCTCAACACTCATTGGACCACATACATCAGTATGTATGATTTCCAACAAATCTGTTGCTTGCTCCATTGTTCCAGAGAATGGAGTCTTAGTCATCTTGCCCATGAAGCATGGTTCGCAAGAATCAACTGATTCATAATCAAGTGATTCCAAAAGCCCATCAGCATGGATTTTCTTCATGCGCTTTACACCAATATGACCTAAACGGCAGTGCCACAAATAAGTTGCACTATCATTATTAACTTTGCATATTTTTGGCTTCAATATTATGAAAATGTGTATCACCACGATCGAGATCCAACTAACCATTTTCATTGGGTGTATGACCATCGAAGGTTTTATTCATGTAAACAGAACAACAATTATTCTCTGACTTTAAATTAATAACTGTATTGCAATAAACATGATCAAATCATATTCATGCTCAACGCAAACGCCAAATAACATTTATTTAGGTTTAACACTAATCCCGAAAGCATAGGGAGTGTGCGATGATGATCATATCAATCTTGGAACCACTTCCAATACACATCGTCATTTCACCCTCAACTAGTCTCTGTTTATTCTGTAACTCCTATTTCGAGTTACTAATTTTTAGCAACTGAACAAGTATCAAATACCCAGGGGCTACTATAAACACTAGTAAGGTACACATGAATAATCTGTATATCAAATGAACCCTTGTTCACTTTACCATCCTTCTTATCCACCAAATATTCAGGGCATTTACGCTTCTAGTGACCATTTCCTTTGCTGTAGAAGCACTTAGTCTCAGGCTTAGGTCCTGACTTGGGCTTCTTCACTTTGAGCAGCAACTTTCTTGCCATTCTTCTTGAATTTCCCTTTCTTTCCCTTTGCCCTTTTCTTGAAACTAGTGGTCTTGTTAATCATCAACACTTGATGCTCTTTCTTGACTTCTACCTTCATCGATTTCATCATCATGAAAAGCCTAGGAATCATTTTCGTCATCCCTTGCATACTATAGTTCATCACGAAGTTCTACTAACTTGGTGATGGTGACTAGAGAATTCTATCAATCACTATTTTATCTGGAAGATTAACTCCCACTTGATTCAAGAGATTGTAGTACCCAGACAATCTGAGCACATGCTCACTGCTTGAGCTATTATCCTCCATCTTTTAGCTATAGAACTTGTTGGAGACTTCATATCTTTCAACTCGGGTATTTTCTTGAAATATTAACTTCAACTCGTGGAACATCTCATATGGTCCATGACGTTTAAAACGTCTTTGAAGTCCCGATTCTAAGCCGTTTAAGCATGGTGCGCTAAACTATCAAGTAGTCATCATATTAAGCTACCAAACGTTCATAACATCTGCATCTGCTCCTGCAATAGGTTTGTCACCTAGCGGTGCATCAAGGACATAATTCTTCTGTGCAGCAATGAGGATAAACCTCAGATCATGGATCCAATCCGCATCATTGCTACTAACATCTTTCAACTTAGTTTTCTCTAGGAACATATCAAAAATAAAACAGGGGAGCTAAACGCGAGCTATTGATCTACAACATAGATATGCTAATACTACCAGGACTAAGTTCATGATAAATTTAAGTTCAATTAATCATATTACTTAAGAACTCCCACTTAGATAGACATCCCTCTAATCCTGTAAGTGATCACGTGATCCATATCAACTAAACCATGTCCGATCATCACGTGAGATGGAGTAGTTTTCAATGGTGAATATCACTATGTTGATCATATCTACTATATGATTCACGCTCGACCTTTCGGTCTCAGTGTTCCGAGGCCATATCTGTTATATGCTAGGCTCGTCAAGTTTAACCTGAGTATTCCGTGTGTGCAACTGTTTTGCACCCGTTGTATTTGAACGTAGCCTATCACACTCAATCTCTCAACACGAAGAACTTTCACAACGGTGCATACTCAGGGAGAACACTTGTACCTTGATAATTAGTGAGAGATCATCTTATAAAGCTACCGTCGAACTAAGCAAAATAAGATGTATAAAAGATAAACATCACATGCAATCAAAATATGTGACATGATATGGCCATCATCATCTTGTGCCTTTGATCTCCATCTCCAAAGCATCGTCATGATTTCCATCCTCACCGGCATGACACCACGATCTCCATCATCTTGATCTATATCAATGTGTCATCACATGGTCGTATCGCCAACTATTGCTCTTGCAACTATTGCTATCGCATAGCGATAAAGTAAAGCAATTATTTGGCGCTTGCATCTTATGCAATAAAGAGACAACCATAAGGCTTCTGCCAGTTGTCGATAACTTTAACAAAACTTGATCATCTTATACAACAACTTATATCTCATCACGTATTGACCATATCACATCACAACATGCCCTGCAAAAACAAGTTAGACGTCCTCTACTTTGTTGTTGCAAGTTTTACGTGGCTGCTACGGGCTGAGCAAGAACCGTTCTTACCTACGCATCAAAACCACAATGATATTTTGTCAAGTTAGTGTTGTTTAAACCTTCTCAAGGACCAGGCGTAGCCACACTCGGTTCAGCTAAAGTTGGAGAAAGTGACACCCGCCAACCACTTGTGTGCAAAGCACGTCGGTAGAACCAGTCTCGCGTAAGTGTACGCGTAATGTCGGTCCAGGCCGCTTCATCCAACAATACCGCCGAACCAAAGTATGACATGCTGGTAAGTAGTATGACTTATATCGCCCACAACTCACTTGTGTTCTACTCGTGCATATGACATCTACGCATAAAACCTGGCTCGGGATGCCACTGTTGGGGAATGTAGTAATTTCAAAAAAATTCCTACGCACATGCAAGATCATGGTGAAGCATAGAACCGAGAGGAGAGAGTGTTGTCCACGTACCCTCGTAGACCGAAAGCGGAAGCGTTAGCACAACGCGGTTGATGTAGTCGTACGTCTTCACAATCCGACCGATCAAGTATCGAACGCACGGCACCTCCGAGTTCAGCACACGTTTAGCCCGATGACGTCCCTCGAACTCCGATCCAGCTGAGTGTTGAGGGAGAGTTTCGTCAGCAAGACATTTCAACAATGGTAAAACAAGACCAGCAAAGCCGCAAGGATGTGCCGACAAATCCCGATAGGAGCTGCGCATATCTCGTTCTCAGGGCACAACGGATGGGCAAGACGTCGGGTTGGCATAAACCCTAGTTGCCCAGGGGGCGCCGGACATCCCCAGTTCGGACCAACACTTAGAGAAGCACTGGCCCGGGGGGTTAAAATAAAGATGACCCTTGGGCTCCGGAAACCCAAGGGAAAAAGGCTAGGTGAGGCAAATGTAAAACCAAGGTTGGGCCTTGCTGGAGGAGTTTTATTCAAAGCAAATTGTCAAGGGGTTCCCATAACACCCAACCGCGTAAGGAACGCAAAATCAAGGAACATAACACCGGTATGACGGAAACTAGGGCGGCAAGAGTGGAACAAAACACTAGGCATAAGGCCGAGCCTTCCACCCTTTACCAAGTATATAGATGCATTAATTAAATAAGAGATATTGTGATATCCCAACATATCCATGTCCAACATGGAACAAACTTCATCTTCACCTGCAACTAGCAACGCTATAAGAGGGGCTGAGCAAAAGCGGTAACATAGCCAAACAACGATTTGCTAGGAAAAGGTGGGTTAGAGGCTTGACATGGAAATATAGGAGGCATGATATAGAAAGTGGTAGGTAGCATGACATAGAAATAGAGCGGACAACTAGCAAGCAAAGATAGAAGTGATTTCGAGGGTATGGTCATCTTGCTTGAGATCCCGCAAGGAAGAAGAACGAGTCCATGAAGAAGACAAGCGGACGTAGTCGAACGGGTCCTCACAACTCCGGAACGAAACCGAAGCTAATGAGAGAAGCAACCCGGAAAGAAGCAAGCAACATAATAAATAAACAACTATCACATAAACATGGCATGATGCACAATCAAGTATGATGCATGTCCGGTTAAATGAAACATGGCATGGCAAAGTGCACAAGCAATACTACAAATTAAGTGGAGCTCAATATGCAACGAGTTGCATATTGACGGAACACCACAACAATTATTTAATTCTCTCCCGTTTAATTATTCAACAAAATTAAATGTTGGTTAGCATGGCAAGGGGTGAAGCAAATGAAAACTACCTATCTAGGCAAGTTTAAATGAGGCCGGAACGACAAGCAACAAGTCTGAAAAAATCCTCATGAGCATATATTAGATTTGGTACTGTTCTGCCCTAAAGCATATTTTAGAGTGGTTAAACATGCAAAGTAAAGCCACCATGTTGAACTAGGCATTTTTCTACCCCATTTACATATAAAGTTTATTAAAACCCGAGTTACGGTTAATTAGTTATGAAATAAAACATTTTAACATGCCATTATGCAAAAATAAACACAAACAACATTTTAAGCATTTTAAACATGGTTGAAAGTAGCATATTATGAAATTAGACAAAATTCTAAGCATTTTACATATATAAATTATTTACATATGATGCACGGTTATTTAGATGTGAACAATGCAAGAATAATGTCATTCCTATAATTACACATGCACTGGAAAAATACTAAAACCAGAGAAGGAAAAAACATACGTGGGCCGGATTGCAACATAGTGCAGCGGCCCAGGAGGAGATTTGGCCCGGCAGTTGAGTGCAAAAAAACAGGAAAACAGAGCAAAAATAGGGCAGGCTAGGACTTGATTCCATGACCTCCTTCGTGAAGGTGCAGCACGATGACCAGCTGGGCAGAGATGTAATTATGGATTGAATTGGGTTCGGCTCTGGAATACATGGCTGGTCGAACTGATCTGGACTAAAGAATCAAGAGCGAAAAGGGAAATAGGGGCGCCTGGGATTTGAACCCCAGATCCCTCAGATTAGCATGCGCGACGATGACCACCATGCTAGCCAAGGAATTGTTCTCAGTTGGGGTGCAATAACTAATAGCTGATCTGAACAGCAAGTCATGGCTTCAGGCACGGACGGCAAAACTCCAGCGACGACAGCGAGCAAAGACGGCGGCTTCTGCAGCAGAAGAGCACCGGCGTGGGTGCGGGATTTGCAGGGGAGGTAGATTCGCTATGTGACGCATATGTACAGAGGCTCGAGCATGGCACGGCGAGGCGGATGGCAGCGGCAGCTTGGCGGCCATGGAGCGAGAAGCGAGGCATGCTGCGGGCGTGGGTGTGCGCGTGTACGGGAGCTTGCGCGAGGCCGAGCCTGGCTATAGAGGTGTGCGGGACTCGTGCGCGTGCTGCGGCGGGTTCGGCGCTAGATCATCCATCAAGTCGAGCTTAACGGAACCAACCTGAAGAACAACCAACAGAGGCTGATTGCGCCGTGGCTGGCCAGCTGGGCACGCACGGCAGTGTGCGCGTGTGTGCAGCGAGGAGTGTGCGCAGGTGCATGGGTGGTGTTGCGTGTGTGTGTGGAGGTGCTGAGTGTGGGTGCTCGCTTGCGTGGCCATGGTGACCGGAGTTGTGCACATGGAGATCGGCACCTAGGGAAGCGTACAACGAGGAGAAAGGCATGAGGTGGGGCAGGGCGCCACCGTGGGCTTGCTGTTGAAGACGAACTCATCGGGGAAGCAGAGGTGAGGGCGGAGGCGCCGATCGGAGGAGACGGTGCCCAGTCCATGAAGGAGTCAAAGGAGAGGAAGAGGACGTCGAAGAACTTGGCGTCTCCTATTGGGGAACGTGGTAATTTCAAAAAAATTCCTACGCACACGCAAGATCATGGTGATGCATAGCAACAAGAGGGGAGAGTGTTGTCCACGTACCCTCATAGATCGAAAGCGGAAGCGTTAGCACAACGCGGTTGATGAAGTCGTACGTCTTCACGATCCGACCAATCAAGTACCGAACGCATGACACCTCCGAGTTCAGCACACGTTCAGCCCGGTGACGTCCCTTGAACTCCGATCCAGCCGAGTGTTGATGGAGAGTTTCGTCAGCACGACGGCGTGGTGACGATGATGATGTTCTACCGACGCAAGGCTTTGCCTAAGCACCGCTACAGTATTATTGAGTCGGACTGTGGTGGAGGGGGGCACCGCACACGGCTAAAAGATCAAACGATCAATTGTTGTGTTTCTAGGGTGCGGCCGACCAGGAGAGGGGGCGCGCGGGCGTAGGACTCCCTCCCTTTTCCTAGTTGGATTAGGACTTGGGGGGAAGAGGTTGAGGAGAAGCAGGAAAGGGGGGCGCCGCCCCTCTCTCCTTGTCCTATTCGGACTAGGGGGAGGGGCGTGCGGCCCTTGCCCTGGCCACCTCTCCTCTCTTCCACTAAGGCCCACTATGGCCCATTAACTTCCCGGGGGGTTCCGGTAACATCCCGGTACTCCGGTAAAATCCTGATTTCACCCGGAACACTTCCGATATCCAAACATAGGCTTCCAATATATCAATCTTCATGTCTCGACCATTTCGAGACTCCTCGCCATGTCCGTCATCACATCTGAGACTCTGAACAACCTTCGGTACATCAAAACATATAAACTCATAATATAACTTTCATCGAAACGTTAAGCGTGCGGACCCTACGGGTTCGAGAACTATGTAGACATGACCGAGACACGTCTCCGGTCAATAACCAATAGCGGAACCTGGATGCTCATATTGGCTCACACATATTCTAGGAAGATTTTTATCGGTCAGACCGCATAACAACATACGTTGTTTCCTTTGTCATCGGTATGTTACTTGCCCGAGATTCAATCGTCGGTATCTCAATACCTAGTTCAATCTTGTTACTGGCAAGTCTCTTTACTTGTTCCGTAATACATCATCCCGCAACTAACTCATTAGTTGCAATGCTTGCAAGGCTTAAGTGATGTGCATTACCGAGAGGGCCCAGAGATACCTCTCCGACAATCGAAGTGACAAATCCTAATCTCGAAATACGCCAACCCAACAAGTACCTTCGGAGACACCTGTAGAGCACCTTTATAATCACCCAGTTACGTTGTGACATTTGGTAGCACACAAAGTGTTCCTCCGGTAAACGGGAGTTGCATAATCTCATAGTCATAGGAACATGTATAAGTTATGAAGAAAGCAATAGCAACATACTAAACGATCGGGTGCTAAGATAACGGAATGGGTCAAGTCAATCACATCATTCTCCTAATGATGTGATCCCGTTAATCAAATGACAACCCATGTCAATGGCTAGGAAACTTAACCATCTTCGATCAATGAGCTAGTCAAGTAGAGGCATAATAGTGACACTCTGTTTGTCTATGTATTCACACATGTATTATGTTTCCGGTTAATACAATTCTAGCATGAATAATAAACATTTATCATGATATAAGGAAATAAATAATGACTTTATTATTGCCTCTAGGGCATATTTCCTTCATCTCCGGCCTTGGATCACCGCGGGAACGGTGTCACCATGGAGAGGATCACGTCCATATATGGGCGCGGATTGGTAGAGGAATTCGACAAGGCCACAGAGAACATGCCGGAGAGGAACTTGAGCTATGCCGGCCGCGGGGACGACGACGGGCGTCGACGATCTCTTCCGAAGAATAAGAAGAAACAGGAGAAGGGAGAGGCTGGCGGCGGCAAGGCTGGAAGAGGGAAACCCTAGGAGAGGGAGCGGGGAGGTCTTATAGGGGGCGCAGGCGCGGCTGACTCGCCATCGTGGCCATGTGCAGGCGCCCCTGTGGGTTTTACCATGAGAGAGAGAGCGAGCAAGGGAGGTGGAAGAAAAAGGTGAGGGGAAGAGGATGACAGGTGGGGCCGGCCCGGTGCATGTGGGAAAAATTACCAGGGGAGAGAGGAGTTGGGCTGGGTCGACTGGGCTGCTGCTGGACTCCTGCTCTCTTAGCCTTTTCATTCTTTTCTTATTTCCCTCAAGCAGAAATATGTTGAGAAAAAAAGAGGGCTTGGAGGTAGAATATTTCAGAAAAGAAACTATCCTTGGAGCGCTGGAATCATGCACAAATAGAATAAAATGGTTTGGCAATTTTTAGAGATAGAAAAATAATTCAGTTTTGAATTAAATTCAAACTTGAGCCATTTTTGAACCCAACCAAAACATCTTCAAATTAGCTGAAAATTGGAAGAGATGGTGTAGGTATGGTTTACGGAATTTAGAAAGATAGTGAACATTTCTTTGGAGCAGAAAAATGCCACTTGCAATAATTGGGAGAAAAGAAAGAATTGGAAGCGTTGACTTGGTTTTGATGAAACTTGGTGGAACCAAGTTGGAGCTTGAGAACAAGAAAAGGGAAGGAAAGAGGAAGAAAACACCCAACTACACAAATGGAAACAAGGCAACATGAACATGGTGGATGCAAATGCACATGGCAACATACATGAAGATGGAATGCACAAAGTGAGAAGAAAAGATAACACAAGCATGATGATGCAACAATTTATTATGACAATCATGGCAACCCATACATGGAAACAACAAAATAAATGGAAGGCAACTGGAGCATCAGTCTTGGGGCGTCACAGAGATCAACATGAGTAGCAAAAGATTCACAGAAAGAAGCTACTATCTCGGAGTCAAGTCCATATTTAGTGCTAAATTTACGGAAAACATCGGTATCCATAAAAAATTTAACACAATCAAACTTAGGTGTCATACCTGACTCCTTACCTTCGTCGAGATCCCAATCTTCAGAGTTGCATTTAATTCTTTCCAATAAATCCCATTTGAATTCAATAGTCTTCATTATAAAAGAGCCAGCACAAGAAGTATCGAGCATGGTGCGATTGTTATCAGAAAGCTGAGCATAAAAGTTTTGGATAATCATTTCTCTTGAGAGCTCATGATTGGGGCATGAATATAACATTGATTTAAGCCTCCCCCAAGCTTGAGCGATGTTTTCTCCTTCGCGAGGCCAAAAATTATATATATAATTGCGATCACGATGAACAAGATGCATAGGATAAAACTTCTGATGAAATTCCAATTTCAATTGTTTGAAGTTCCATGATCCCATATCATCACATAGCCTATACCATGTCAATGCATCTCCCTTCAAAGATAAAGGGAAGACCTTCTTCTTGATAACATCATCAGGCATACCTGTAAGCTTAAATAATTCACAAACTTCATCCACATATATTATGTGCTCATCAGGATGTAATGTTTCATCTCCTGCAAAAGGATTAGCTAGTAGTTTTTCTATCATACCCGAAGGAATTTCAAAGTAGACATTTTCATTTTCAGTAGGTTCAGTAGGTTGAGTAGGTTGAGGAGCAACTCTTTGCTCTACTGGTCGGGGTGAAGATACCCCAAACATGCCCCCCAGAGGATTACTTTCCAAAGTAACAAGTGACAGTAAATTTCAGCACACTATATAATTTTTTTCTTACCAAATTCCACCTACCAAAGGCACTTCACTCCCCGGCAACTGCGCCAGAAAAGAGTCTTGATGACCCACAAGTATACGGGATCTATCGTAGTCCTTTCGATAAGTAAGAGTGTCGAACCCAACGAGGAGCAGAAGGAAATGATAAGCGGTTTTCAGCAAGGTATTCTCTGCAAGCACTGAAATTATAGATAACAGATAGTTTTGTGATAAGATAATTTGTAACGAGCAACAAGTAACAAAAGTAAATAAAGTGCAGTAAGGTAGCCCAATCTTTTTTGTAGAAAGGACAATCCTGGACAAAGTCTTATATGAAGTAAAGCGCTCCCGAGGACACATGGGAATTATCGTCAAGTTAGTTTTCATCACGTTCATATGATTCGCGTTCGGTACTTTGATAATCTGATATGTCGGTGGACCGGTGCTTGGGTGCTGTCCTTACTTGGACAAGCATCCCACTTATGATTAACCCCCATTGCAAGCATCCGCAACTACAACAGAAGTATTAAGTTAAACCTAACCATAGCATGAAACATATGGATCCAAATCAGCCCCTTACGAAGCAACACATAAACTAGGGCTTAAGCTTATGTCACTCTAGCAACCCACCATCTACTTATTACTTCCCAATGCCTTCCTCTAGGCCCAAATAATGGTGAAGTGTCATGTAGTCGACGTTCACATAACACCACTAGAGGAGAGACAACATACATCTCATCAAAATATCAAATGAATACCAAGTTCACATGACTACTAATAACAAGACTTCTCCCATGTCCTCAGGAACAAAAGTAACTACTCAGAAAGCATATTCATGTTCATAATAAGAGGGGTATTAATATTCATATAGGATCTAAACATATGAGCTTCCACCAAATAAACCGGCTAGCATCAACTACAAGGAGTAATCAACACTATTAGCAACCTACAGGTACCAATCCCAGACTTAGAGATAGGAATTGGATACAAGAGATGAACTAGGGTTTGAGAGGAGATGGTTCTGGTGAAGATGTTGATGGAGATTGACCCCCTCCCGATGAGAGGATTGTTGGTGATGACGATGGTGATGATTTCCCCCTCCCGGTGGTAAGTTTCCCCGGCAGAACAGCTCCGCCGGAGCCCTAGATTGGTTCCGCCAAGGTTCCGCCTTGTGGCGGCGGAGCCTCGTCCTGAAAGCTTGCTTATGATTTTTGTCCTAAACGAAAGACTCCATATAGTAGAAGATGGGCATCGGAGGGCCACCAGGGGGCCCACAAGGCAGGGGGCGCACCCGGGGGGGTAGAGCGTGCCCCCCACCCTCGTGGCCAGGGTGTGGGCCCCCTCTGGAACTTCTTGCGCTCAGTATTTCTATATATTCTGAAAATAGCTTCCGTGAAGTTTCACGACTTTTGGAGCTGTGCAGAATAGGTCTCTAATATTTGCTCCTTTTCCAGCCCAGAATCCCAAATGTCGGCATTCCCCCTCTTTATGTAAACCTTGTAAAATAAGAGAGAATAGGCATAAGTATTATGACATGATGTGTAATAACAGCCCATAATGCAATAAATATCGATATAAAAGCATGATGCAAAATGGACGTATCATGATGCAACCTCAATTCCACTTTTTATGTACTTTTCTTTTATAAACCAAACTAGTGATAAAACAAGAAACTAAAAGATTCAATTGCAAGATCTAAAGACATACCTTCATGCACTCACCTCCCCGGCAACGGCGCCAGAAAAGAGCTTTGTTGACGGGATGTGAGTGCCACTTACCTAGCCTCCCCGACAACGGTGCCAGAAAAGAGCTTGATGTCTACTCGCAACTTTATTCTTGTAGACACGTGTTGGGCCTCTAAGCGCAGAGTTTTGTAGGACAGTGGCAATTTTCCCTCAAGTGGATGACCTAAGGTTTATCAATGCATGGGAGGCGTAGGATGAACATGGTCTCTCTCAAGCAACCCTGCAATCAAATACAAGAGATCTCTTGTGTCCCCAACACACCCAATACAGTGGCAATTTGTATAGGTGCACTAGTTCGGCGAAGAGATGGTGGTAAAAGTGTAATATGGATGGTAGAAATATATTGTTATAATCTGAATAAATAAAAATAGCAAGGTAGCAAATAGTAAACAGGCACAAAAAGGGTATTGCAATGCTTGAAAATGAGGCCTAGAGTCCGTACTTTCTCTAGTGCAATCTCTCAACAGTGCTAATATAATTGGATCATATAACCATCCCTCAACATGCAAAGAAGAATCATTCCAAAGTTCCTATCTAGCAGAGAATATATGAAGAAATCATTTGTAGGGTACGAAACCACCTCGAAGCTATTCTTTCCAATCGATCTATCCAAGAGTTCGTCCTAAAATAACACCAAATAATTTTAGATTCATAATACTCAATCCAACACAAAGAACTTCAAAGAGTGCCCCAAGATTTCTACCGGAGAAACAAAAGACGAGAATGTGCATCAACCCCAATGCATAGATTACCCCAATGTCACCGCGGGAATCCGTGAGTTGAATGCCAAAACACATATCAAGTTAATCAATATGATACCCCATTGTCACCACGAGTATTCATATGCAAGACATATAGCAAGTGCTCTGAAATCCATAGAAGTATTCAATCCGATAACAACAAAATCTCAAAGGGAAAAACTCAATTCATCACAACAAGACAGAGAGGGGAAAACACCATATGACCCGACTATATAAACAAAGCATGCGATACATCAAGATCGGAGAGAGAGAGAGAGAGAGATTAAACACATAGCTACTGGTACAAACCCTCAGCCCCAAGGGTGGACTACTCCCTCCTCATCATGGCAGCCGCCGGGATGATGAAGATGGCCACTGGTGATGATTCCCCCCTCTGGCAGGGTGCTAGAACAGGGTCTAGATTGGTTTTCGATGGCTACAGATGCCTGCGGTGGCGGAACTTCTGATCTAGGGTTGCCCCTGATGGTTTCTCTATTTATAGGATTTTTTGGCGTTGGTTTCATGCTAAGATGGGCCTCGAGGTGAGCACAATCCACCGGGGCAAGCCAGGCGTGCCCTGGTGGGTTGTGCCCTCCTTGTGGCTCTTCTGGCCCTCTCACAAAGCTTCAGGGGTCTCTTTTGTTCCAAAAAATTCCTCAAAAAGTTTCAGCTCATTTGGAGAACTTTCATTTCTGCACAAAAAACAACACCACGGTAGTTTTGCTGAAAACAACATGAGTCCGGGTTAGTTCCATGCAAATCATACCAAAACCATATAAAATTGTTGTAAACATGGCATGAATACTTCATAAATTATAGATACGTTGGAGACGTATCACTCCTATAGGATCGAAAGTATGTCTAGAGGGGGGTGATTAGACTACTTGACCAAATAAAAATCTAGCCTTTTCCCAATTTTAGTTCTTGGCAGATTTTAGCTATCTTAGCACAAGTCAAGCAATCTCCACACAATTCAAGCAAGCATGCAAAAGAGTATATGAGCAGCGGAAAGTAAAGCATGCAACTTGCAAGAATGTAAAGGGAAGGGTTTGGAGGATTCAAACGCAATTGGAGACACAGATGTTTTTGTCGTGGTTCCGATAGGTGGTGCTATCGTACATCCATGTTGATGGAGACTTCAACCCACGGAGGGTAACGGTTGCGCGAGTCCACGGAGGGCTCCACCCACGAAGGGTCCACGAAGAAGCAACCTTGTCTATTCCATCACGGCTGTCGCCCACGAAGGACTTGCCTCTCTAGCGGTAGATCTTCACGAAGTAGGCGATCTCCTTGCCCTTACAAACTCCTTGGTTCAACTCCACAATCTTGTCAGAGGCTCCCAAGTGACACCTAGCCAATCTAGGAGACACCACTCTCCAAGAAGTAACAAATGGTGTGTTGACGATGAACTCCTTGCTCTTGTGCTTCAAATGATAGTCTCCCCAACACTCAACTCTCTCTCACAGGATTTGGATTTGGTGGAAAGAAGATTTGAGTGGAAAGCAACTTGGGGAAGGCTAGAGATCAAGATTCATATGGTTGGAATGGAATATCTTGACCTCAACACAAGTGTAGGTGGTTCTCTCTCAGAAAATGTGTATTGGAAGTGTAGGTATGTTCTGATGGCTCTCTCCACAAATGAAGAGTGGGTGGAGGGGTATATATAGCCTCCACACAAAATCTAACTGTTACACACAATTTGCTAAACTCGGTGGGAGCAAATGGTTAAACTCGGTCGGACCGATTCAGCAAACCTAGTGACTGTTAGGATTTTTGGTGGGACTGAGATGCAACTCGGTAGGACCGATATGGTTAGGGTTAGGGCATAACATAATCTCGGTGTGACCAATTACACAAACTCGGTGGGACCGATTTTGGTAATAAGCTAACCAGAGAGTTGTTCAGGTAAACTCGGTGGGACCGATTCACTCATCTTGGTGAGACTGAAATGTTACAAAAGGGAAACAGAGAGTTTACATTGCAATCTCGGTGGGACCGATCGCTCATCTCGGTAAGACAGAAACGTTACGAAGGGAAACAGAGAGATTACAATCCCATCTCGGTGAGACCGAGATCCCTATCGGTGAGACTGATTTGCCTAGGGTTTGTGGTAGTGGCTATGACATTTGAAACTCGGTGGCACCGGATAGAAAGAATCGGTGGGGCCGAGTTTGACTTTTGGTTTAGGTCATATGTGGATGTGGGAAGGTAGTTGAGAATTTTGGAGCATATCACTAAGTATTTTGAGCAAGCAAGCCATTAAGCAACACCTCGTCCCTCGTTGATAGTATTGGCTTTTCCTATAGCATCAATGTGATCTTGGATCACTAAAATATAAAATGTAGAGTCTTGAGCTTCAAGCTTGAGCCAAACTTTTTGTCCTTAGAATTTTGAGGGATCCACTTTCCACATCCATGCCATGCCATTCATTGAGCTTTTCCTGAAATATTAATCTTGGAATAATGTTAGCTCAATGAGCTATATGTTGTTAGGAATTACCAAAACCACCCAGGGATAGTTGCACTTTCAATCTCCCCCTTTTTGGTAATTGATGACAACATATAGATCAAAGCTTCGACAAATGATAATAAGAGTGAAAGATATTGTCGCTTTGAGAAGTATGTGAAAAGCAAGAGCTCCCCCTAAATTTGTGCATATCTTAAGATTTGCTTTGGACTGCAAATGCACAATGAGTTAGGATCATGGATTACTCTTCCATGTCACATACATCTTGGTGGAGCGCTCAAAATAATAAAGATTGAATACATGCACTCATCACCAAGCAAAGTGAATGATCATATAAGGATAAGTAAGATAATATCATCTAACAAGCATAAGTGTAGCTTATGATCAACCACATGATCATCAATGTCTCACAAATAATAGCATAGTATCTCAAGCAATCAAAAGACAAACAAAGTTCAACCATCAAAGCAAGAGAGAATAAAAAGCAATGCTCTCTCTCGAAGCCTATGATCTATACATGTTTCTCACCCTTTGGCAACAAGTTACCAAAAAGTTCATAGAAAATGCATAGCACTAAAATGTCTCTCAAGCTTGGTCTTCAGGTGGTGGCATAGAGATGGCTCCTTGGACGAAGACTTCATTTGATGTGGATGGAGCTGAAGGAGTTGGTGCTGGAGCTGGTTGCGCTGAAGCTGTAGCTGGTGCAGATGAAGTGGCTCTAGTGTCTGGAACAGGTACTGCAGTTGACCTCTGAGCTCTAGGCACTCTGGCAAATGCATCAGTGGTTGTTCTGCCCTTCCTCTCCTGCATATCATCTTGAAGTTGCTCCACAATAGACTAAATCTCAGTTACCTTCACATCCAAGTCATAGAATTTTTGCTCCACGATTCTTTCCAAGCTCTCCTGGTTTTGAGTCAGGGTGGCCAGTCCCTTCTCAATCCTCAGAGTGGATGCAATCAGGTAGCCAAGCTGATCTTGCTTGCTCTTCAGGAGATACTGAGATGCCTCCTCCTGGGTTGGCATCTTTGCAGCTTTTTCTGTTTTTGCCTTCTCTCTCTTGGCTTGTGCTTGTACTGAGGATGGTTCATCTTCATCCATAACCACTTGGTTGTCCTCAAAATCTGGATAGATGACAAAGTGTTCCTTATCCAACAGATATTTTCCTATGCCCATCTTTGAGTTAATCAACTCCTAAATTTGTGGGGCATATCCACAACTTCTCTTTTGGTCTGCTGATGTCCTTTTGATAGTCTCAACCATGAGGCTCATGACCTTGAATTTCTGTGGCACATCAAATATGTGTAGAAAATTAATTGCATGCCCTCTGATCATGTTGTGGTCACCTGACTTGGGCAAAAGAGTGTGCCTTAGGATCCAGTTGATCGTTGGCAGTCCTGACAGAAGAAAAGTGACTGACCCAAACTTGAAAGTCTCAAGAGCTTTGTCTGGGATTTCCTTGTACATCTGTGACATAGAATTGTGATCCATCTTTTTCTTGGCATAAACATCCAAGTCATCTTCACTTTCCTTTGGGGCATTGATCAGATTGGCCCATTCCTCAATAGTTGATTGGTATCTCATTCCTTTAGACATCCAAACTATTCTGCCATCTGGATAGAAATGTGCTGTGGAGTAGAATTGCATAATGAGATCATCATTCCAGTTTGTGAGCTTCTGCCCAACAAAGTTTGCAATTCCACACGCACTGAAGCTGTCATACACTCCAGGATAGTGTTCTTCATTCTCCTCCATGTAGGTCCAGTCGACCCACCTCATATCACACACTATAGGCTTCTTGTCCAACAAAATTGTCTCATAGAAATCCTGTTGTTCCTTTGTGTGGAACCTGTAATCAACAGCAGTCCTTCTCCTGGTGGCATATGGATCTGACTCTCTCCATGCTCTGGCCTTAGACATTGGAATTCTCTTTGCAGGAACCTTTTGCAGGAACCTTTTGCTTCATGCCTGGCTTGGTGGCAGCAGCAGTGCTATATTCCTTATTAACCACTTTGTTCTTGGAAGTGGCCTCATCCTCAACTGCCACATAGTCTTCATCCTCAGATTCAGAGGTCTTCTTCTTTCTGGCCCTGGTGGCAGCTTTGGGTAAGTTGCTTGGGGTGCTCCTGCTACCATCATCTGAACTGCTAGAGGGACTAGTGCCCTCACTCAGGTGAACCTGCTCCTCTGACCTGTTCTAGCTGTCACTCTGATCAGACATATTGCAAACACTGACAGCAGACCCTGTGAATAGATATAGATGAGATAGAGTGGATGAGCATCACAAAATGTAGAGGTTTTTGCAAAAGAATGAGTCAAAAACTAAGTTTTAGTTTTCCACAGAAAGCATTTCGGATCAACCGATTTGTAAACTCGGTGATACCGAAGCAGCTGTTGGAACCTAAACTAGTGAACTCGGTCAGACCGAGTCACAGTTCGGTGGCACCAAGACTGCTAGGGTTTCACAAAGTCCTGAACTCGGTCACACCGATTTGCAATTCTCGGTCAGACCAAAAATTACATGTGCAATGGCCTGAGCCGAATCGGTGGTACCGAGTTCCACAACTCGGTGGGTCCGAGATGGTTTCGGCGGAAACCTAACCCTAAATTTTCAATTCAACTCTAATCTACGGAGTGTTTTGACTGGATAAGATCGTTTCAATCGTGGCAAGATTCATGGCAAACACAATGTGCTAGGAATCGGATTGAGGATGGCACAGTGATCAAGTTCATACCCTAGTTCGGCGATGAACTTGCTACGGCGGCAACGGCGGCAACGGCGGGAATGATTTCCGTTGATGGCGGCGGAGACCAGCGGCAGGAGGCGACTGGCAACGAGGAAGACGATCCGGAGACCCTGGAGGCGGAGCGGGCTAAGCGCGGGTCGAGGAGGTTCGAAAAGTTTTCCAAAATTTGACCCGTGGGTATATATAGCCCGACCCTGTCGGTGTGACCGAGTGGAACAACTCGATGGCATCGAGATTCATAACTGCAATCAGTTACTGAAACTCGGTGTAACCGAAAGGTTCAAATCTGTTGCACCAAGATTGAAAACCTAGATCGACTTAGTGATCTCGGTATGACCGAAATGGATGAATCGGTCAGACCGAAATGCACAAAGAAGTTTTGGAAGTTTAAGTCTACGACGAATCGGGGACTCCGAGTGCTCTTCACACAGAATGGTTCGAATCTGACTTGATCAAATTGTGTGATGTAGCATGAATAGAGTTTGAGACGAGAAAAGCATAGATAGCTAGAGAGGGTTCTTAGGCATTCTTGTCCATCCACTTGGCAAAAGAAAAGAAAACCAATCAATCAAAACAACAAGTGGATGTCCCCGAATGAGTAAAATGTGCAATCAACATGCTCACATAATAAAATGGCAATTGAAATATGTGGCAAAGCATGCACAACCAATTCTAGCATCTATCAAACAATTTGCGATGACTAGGTCATCTATATATGAGTATATTGACTTTGGAGTCAAATGAGAACATTCGATCATAGGTCATACTCATCGTTTAAGCACAAGTGGGGTTACCACTTTTACATAAAGCATTGTTGTGTTCACACCATTAGAGTTGCTTTAGCTCAATTCTTAGAGTAAAGCTCCCCCTAGATGTGAGATCCCCCCTAAGAGGGATGAACTAACCTTGGGTTTTGTCGATGATGACTTCATGTAGATGTTGAAGATGTGGATGCTCAATGTTGATGTAGATCATTTGAAGCTATCCATTGGAGTGAGTTGCACTTTCAATACCTACACGGGTTAGTCCCACAAGGAACAAACAAGGATATCCATAGACATAAAGTGATGCACACACATGATGATGTCTATGAAAGCTTTTAGGTTACCTTGTCCCTTGTCTTACCAACAAGAGGGTTTGTGACTCCTTGAACTAGTGCAGGATGTGGAAGTTGATTGCACTTGTTCTTGCCAAGATGATAAGAGTGAAGTATGTTGGTGGAGTCACCCTCAAGAACTCTCTAGTTCTTCTTCTTCGGGATCCACACCATCTTGATGGGAATCCTCGGTGTTGTAGTTGTACTTGATGAAGTGGAACTTGAAGTAGTCTTGGGAACCCACTTGACCAAGGCCTTAGGAGCTTCTTCAAATGCATCAATTTCCTCTTGAAGCTTGTCCTTGCCTTTTTGCTTGTGGTCTTGTGGTGGAAGATCATCTTGAGCTTGTGTCCCTTTGAAAGAAGTAGGATCATACTTCTCTTGTTGAGGAACAAACTTCGTCTTGGGGTATTGATCTTCTTCCCACTCAACTCCATTGGCATTGAACTTTCGTTCAAAACCAACACCTTGATTCTTCCGGTGCCTTCCTTGCTTGCGTACAATTTCCTCGAATTGCTTACTTCCGGCAAGGCTCTTGTAAACACCTTTCTCTATAATTCCTTCAATAAGCTATTTTCTTGCTCAAGTGTAACTTGGCTAAGAGAATCATTAGTGGAATCAAGGGAACTACTAGAAGCAACAATATTGGATTTATCATGATTATTGTTACTACTAGGGGAAGAATCTTTCTTGTTCTTGTTACTAGACTTGACTTGAGGCATGTAAGCGGATAAGAGTAAACGCTTGGCAATGTAAGAAGAACTTTTCTTATGAATATCATCATTGATTGTTTTAAGAACTCATGCTCTTGCTCAAGGTTGAGCTTTTCAAAGTGTAATTTCTCATGAGTCCTTAAAAGTTCTCGATGATCTCCTAAGATAGTTTCATGAGCTAAGTTAAGAGTGTTTAGTTCTTTAGTTAGAGACTCAATCTTCTCCTTATCATTGTCATTCGTTTTATCTTGATTAGCATGATTAATTGACGTTTCATCACAGTATTCATCACTAGAGTTGTCAACAAGTAAATCATCATCACCTAACAAGTCATCTTCATCACTATTGAAATCAACATACTCGGGGTGTGATACCTTTGGGCCTTTAGCCATGAAGCATGTTCCAACTCCTTCATTTGGTGAGTCAAATATGTCGTAGGAGTTGGTTGTCACAAGTGCTAGACCGGCAACACCTTCATCTTGAGTATATTCAGAGTCGGAGTGATAGCTTCTCTCGGAGTGGTTGTCGGAGTCGGAGCCGGATACCCATTCACCAACATGAGCTTGATGTCTTCGTTTTGTGTATCTCCTTGATGACTTGCCCTTTCTTTCCGAATCCTTGCTTCTCCGTGAGGGTCTTCGTTCATAACAATCATCTCTACTCCTTCTTTCTCTAGATGGTGATTCTTCTCTTCTACTTCTTCTCTTGGGAGAATCTTCTCTTCTCTTGTAGGGGGTCGTACACTCATTGGAATAGTGTCCGGGCCTTCCACAATTGTAGCAGTTTCGCCGACTAGAAGATCTTTTGTCATTGTAGGACCTTGACTTGGAGCTTCTCTCTTTGCTTCTACTCTTGTAGAAGTTGTTGAAGTTCTTCACCATTAAGCTCAATTCTTCATTGAAGGTTTGTTTCTCACTCGATGATGTGGGGGCTTCACATGAGGCTTTGTAAGCACCACTTGATTTGTTGTGAAGTTCCTCTTTATCCTTTAGTGACATATCATGAGCAACAATTCTTCCAATGACTTCCGTTGGCTTGAGATCTTTGTAATTTGGCATCATTTGGATCAATGTGCACACGGTATCATATTTTCCATTCAAGGCTCTTAGGATCATCTTGATGATGAATCTATCTGTCAGCTCTTCACTCCCTAAGCCGACAATCTCATTTGTGATAAGAGCAAGCCTAGAGTACATTTCAACAACACCTTCACCATCCTTCATTTTGAACTTGTCAAGTTGACTTTGAAGCACATCCAATTTGGATTCCTTGACGGAGTCGGTACCTTCGTGCATATCAATCAAAGTATCTCAAATTTCCTTTGCATTCTCAAGACGGTTGATTTTGTTGAATTCTTTGGGGCACAATCTGTTGAAGAGGATATCACAAGCTTGAGCGTTGTATTGCAGCATTTTCAACTCTTCTGCGATGGCTTCACGGTTCGGTTCTTTCCCGTCAAAGAATACACCTTGCAAGCCAATACACACAATAGCCCAAACGGCGGGGTTATGTCCAAGAATATGCATTTTCATCTTATGCTTCCAACTAGCAAAATTAGTGCCATCAAAGTAAGGACCTCTACGGTGATAACTTCCCTCGCTAGACGCCATACTCTCCTAGGTTGTGAAACCAAGGCTATGACCGCCAAAAGCTATGGAAATCAAAGCAAATGGAGACCAAAGCTTTGATACCACTTGTAGGATCGAAAGTATGTCTAGAGGGGGGTGATTAGACTACTTGACCAAATAAAAATCTAGCCTTTTCCCAATTTTAGTACTTGGCAGATTTTAGCTATCTTAGCACAAGTCAAGCAATCTCCACACAATTCAAGCAAGCATGCAAAAGAGTATATGAGCAGCGGAAAGTAGAGCATGCAACTTGCAAGAATGTAAAGGGAAGGGTTTGGAGGATTCAAACGCAATTGGAGACACGGATGTTTTTGTCGTGGTTCCGATAGGTGGGGCTATCGTACATCCACGTTGATGGAGACTTCAACCCACGGAGGGTAACGGTTGCGCGAGTTAATGGAGGGCTCCACCCACGAAGGGTCCACGAAGAAGCAACCTTGTCTATTCCATCACGGCCGTCGCCCACGAAGGACTTGCCTCACTAGCGGTAGATCTTCACGAAGTAGGCGATCTCCTTGCCCTTACAAACTCCTTGGTTCAACTCCACAATCTTGTTGGAGGCTCCCAAGTGACACCTAGCCAATCTAGGAGACACCACTCTCCAAGAAGTAACAAATGGTGTGTTGATGATGAACTCCTTGCTCTTGTGCTTCAAATGATAGTCTCCCCAACACTCAACTCTCTCTCACATGATTTGGATTTGGTGGAAAGAAGATTTGAGTGGAAAGCAACTTGGGGAAGGCTAGATATCAAGATTCATATGGTTGGAATGGAATATCTTGACCTCAACACAAGTGTAGGTGGTTCTCTCTTAGAAAATGTGTATTTGAAGTGTAGGTATGTTCTGATGGCTCTCTCCAAAATGAAGAGTGGGTGGAGGGGTATATATAGCCTCCACACAAAATCTAACCGTTACACACAATTTGCCAAACTCGGTGGGACAAAATGGTTAAACTCGGTCGGACCGATTCAGCAAACCTAGTGACCGTTAGGATTTTCGATGGGACTGAGATGCAACTCGGTAGGACCGATATGGCTAGGGTTAGGGCATAACGTAATCTCGGTGTGACCGATTACACAAACTCGGTGGGACCGATTTTGGTAATAAGCTGACCAGAGAGTTGGTCAGGTAAACTCGGTGGGACCGATTCGCTCATCTCGGTGAGACCGAAATGTTACAAAAGGGAAACAGAGAGTTTACATTGCAATCTCGGTGGGACCGATCGCTCATCTCGGTAAGACCGAAACGTTATGAAGGGAAACAGAGAGATTACAATCCCATCTCGATGAGATCGAGATCCCTATCGGTGAGACCGATTTTCCTAGGGTTTGTGGCAGTGGCTATGACATTTGAAACTCGGTGGCGCCGGATAGAAAGAATCGATGGGGCCGAGTTTGACTTTTGGTTTAGGTCATATGTGGATGTGGGAAGGTAGTTGAGGATTTTGGAGCATATCACTAAGCATTTTGAGCAAGCAAGCCATTAAGCAACACCTCATCCCTCCTTGATAGTATTGGCTTTTCCTATAGACTCAATGTGATCTTGGATCACTAAAATATAAAATGTAGAGTCTTGAGCTTCAAGCTTGAGCCAAACTTTTTGTCCTTAGAATTTTGAGGGATCCACTTTCCTCATCCATGCCATGCCATTCATTGAGCTTTTCCTGAAATATTAATCTAATAATGTTAGCTCAATGAGCTATATGTTGTTAGGAATTACCAAAACCACCCAGGGATGGTTGCACTTTCAACTCCCTTCTCCCCAGCCGCGAAACCTCAGCCCCTGCTCCATGGCGCCCCCACCACACCAAATTCACCACCGCCCTCTTCCGCAATGCCGGAGCCGATGTCCGTTTGCCGTCATGCATTGGGTCGTGTGCCTCTTACTCCGTGCAGCCAGAGCTGCCTCGACGATGACCGCGTGAACCGTATGGGAGCCGATTCACTCGCGCCGTTGTGCACGGCGCCTGAGCGGCTCCAACTTTGGATGCATCCAGGGCCACGGCGCTGCTTCCCCGTAGACATCGACCGTCGCGACATATCTGCTTTCCTGCTGCTAGGAGCCACCACAACCGTGCCAACCTCACTAACTCAGCAGCTGGAGCTGCCTACTTCACCGGGCCGCAAGAAAGGTCGTACACTCATCTTAAATCACTTTATTTAGACGTCAGCCATCTGAATTTTTATTCTGGGCCAGTCGATTCCCAATGGGAAGCAGCACCCCTTGAGGCGGCGGAGCTCCTAGGCTACTGGTTGGCTGATGTCTATCGTAAGGGTGCGGGGGAGCAAGTTCATCGCCGAAGCAGCGCTTAGGTGGCTTTCTTAGAGTTGCGTGGGTTGAAGGTACTGCCGTCGCCGAATATGGATGATGACGAGTCTTTGTGGATTGGCCGGGGGCGGCGCAACTACGGCAGTGCGGTGGGGCGGGGAGTGGGGTTTTGGTTGGAGCTCTCGCAGCCAGGGATGGCAGAGGCAGGCTGCTTTGCCGGTGGCCGCTGGCTCTTCGGGGAAGATTCTGAACAGTGTTAGCCGGGAGGCACAAGACGACCATCAAGCCATCCGGCGTAGATCGGACAGTACCAAAATAAAATAAAATTGTGTGACCCCAATTAAGTTTTCAGTCAACAGATTTGTGACTACTCTCGTACCTTACTGTTGATCTCTTAGGGTATTTCTTCAAATCAGAGATATGTGTCATCCTTAACATTATGCATTTTCTGCATCTTCAGCCACACCGTCTTCCTTCTCTCCGCAGCTGCTCCAACAAGGGAAGCATACACTAGAAGGGACCTATAGTCCCCACTCAACAGTTCCCTGCATTGAATGTGTATGCCCGACATGGACAACCACAACAACTGCAGGGCCATCGATAAGTCAGCACACGATGCTCACTCCTATGGATGGCGGCCAGATAGGTTGTACCCTCATCTTACTTGTGTGCAACATTTATGGCTTTTTTTATTCATCTAAGCATGGAAAATAGATTATCACATTTCACTGTACATTCATGCTGATATCTTAAGAGTCTTGTTCATGAGTTAACATTGTTCCATAGTTCAGATAAGAGACTTGTTCTTTAAGTAACGTTGTTCCATAGTTATCATCCATCAACCAATGCTATCCCACAGGCTGGTGATTATACCACTTCTAGTATTACCTACGTTGTTCTTTAATACTTTTGTGTGCCATCTAGTTAATCTCGAGTACAAATGATACATATTATGTAGCTTTCATCTGTGTTCTCCCTTTAGTTTTTGAGACATGTTGCTGCTAGTTAAGCCCAACCCTACTATTTATGTCGCCTCCTACAGGCACTCATTACATAAATCTAACTACTAGTTGTCTTCCATGCATGTCAGATATAATTGCACACACTAATATGTCCACAAGAACCTCACAGAGCAATGCAAGGGCCAACAAACTTGACGTCAATGATACGCAATATGATGGAACATGTAAAGGCGGTTCTTCAGAAGACTTGCAGAAAGATGATGAATCCTATTCACCCCACAAGTTCCTTGCTCTAACTTAGCCCGTGCTATGGGTACAACATGCATATAATGTCCTGGAGTGCATCTACTCTATTGCAATGCCATGTGCTTAGCCTACTGATCATGCATGTAAATATGCCATGCCTTCCTGTTTTTCAGTACCTATTCCATTTATGATAACATGTTTTCAAATTCAAATATTGTCATTCTACTCTGTCGCAATGCCATCTGCTTAGTTTGGACATCATGCTTCTGAATATCTTATGCATTGTTATTCATTACTATGTACTCCATCTGTCTACCATACCATTTTTTACATTGAAGTGTTGTTCTAGTGGTCTATTGCAATGCCATCTTAGTTTCCCAATCATACATGCATATGTTGCCTTAGTGTTTTTCTGTAAGTATTACGATGTCATACAGTTTTACATTCAACTAGTGTGTTTTTCACTCTGTTGTCCTATCGTATCCTTAGCTCTTACATCATACTCCCTCCGTCCGGATTACATGTCGCGCAAATGGATAAAAATGGATGTATCTAGAACTGAAATACGCCTAGACACATCCCTTTATTTCCGGATGGAGAGAATACATGTCAATATGTCATGCCTTTCTATTCTTCAGTACCTATTCCATCTCTCTGTCATAGCATGTTTTATAACTGAAGCACCATTCTTCTATATAAGGCATGCAAGGGGAAGACAGCTATGTTAGAATCTAAAGGGTTACAAACAAGGTCTTTGCAAAAGATCCAAACGCCAGGAGATAGTAAACCAACTCCAGTGTTCATAGATACTGCTCCAGCACAGATAAGCCCAACTCCTACTGATAATAAGCAGATTCAAGCGGCCAAAGAACTAGTCCGCTACAGTCCAGCAAAAATATGTCAACTCCATTCTAAAAAGTGTGTGCGTATCCTCACATCATGAAATTTTATAGCATTCGGATCGTATTTTATACATGTTTCTTACCCATCTCTCTTTTATAAAATAAGCTTAAAGAGTAGAAGACTTTCTAAATTGGGATCGTGTTCGAGGAAAGTATCTTGAGGGAATTCTCTGTGCTCCAATGCTGATTTAAGTACCTGTTGTATATCACTATATTTTTACATCAACATGTATTTTGTTAATCGACGTGAATCCAACCTTTATCTAATCTAAATTTACTTGTAGAAAAATGTATAATTAAAGGAGACAATGTTGATTTTTGTAAGGAAACTACCTGGTAGTTTTGCATACTGAGCTGCATGAGTGTACTATCTCATATCATGCACATTACTAAATTGTAGTGTTGTTCTGGTTGCCCAACCATTCATTGTGTCAATGTTGCTTTCCTATTACCTTACTTGTCTAATGATAGTTGTGCCATATTGTGTTAATTTGGTGTAGGCTGGTGTGGTCTGGTTGCCCAAACGTTCGTTGTGTCAATGTTACTTTGCTATTATCTGACCTAGCCAATTATAGCAATGCTAGTGTGTTAATTTAGTGCAAGCTGCTAAAGATAATAAGACAAACTTTGAAAACAGCAATTCCAATAAATCTAGGCCAGGTAATATGGCAATAACTCTTGATTAATCTGTTCAGCTCCCCTCCTAATTTATGTTATTGTGACGCCCTCGATTTGACCGTACAGTAATCATACAAGCAAATGTGTACAATCAAGATCAAGGACTCACGGGGAGATATCACAACACAACTCTAGACACAAATTAAAATAATACAAGCTTTATATTACAAGCCAGGGGCCTCGAGGGCTTGAATACATAAGCTCGAATACACAAGAGTCAGTGGAAGCAATAATATCTGAGAACAGACATAAGTTAAACAAATTTGCCTTAAGAAGGCTAGCACAAAAGTAGCAACGATCGAAAAGGCAAGGCCTCCTGCCTGGGACCCTCCTAAACTACTCCTGGTCATCGTCAGTGGCCTGCACGTAGTAGTAGGCACCTCCAGTGTAGTAGGAATCATCGTCGACGGTGGCGTCTGGCTCCTGAGCTCCAACGTCTGGCTCCTGGGCTCCTGGGATACATAAAGGGGAAAAGGGGGAGCAAAGCAACCGTGAGTACTCATCCAAAGTACTCGCAAGCAAGGAGATACACTACATATGCATTGGTATCAATTAAAGGGGTAGTGTATGTAGACTGAATTGCAGAATGCCAGAATAAGAGGGGGATAGCTAGTCCTATCGAAGACTACGCTTCTGGCAGCCTCCATCTTGAAGCAATAGAAGAGAGTAGATGGTAAGTTAACCAAGTATCATCGTATAGCATAATCCTACCGGGCGATCCTCCCCTCGTCGCCCTGTGAGACAGCGATCACCGGGTTGTATCTGGCACTTGCAAAGGTGTACGTTGTTAAGTATCCGGTTCTGATTGTCATAAGGTCAAGGTACAACTCCGGGTCGTCCTTTTACTGAGGGACACGACTATTCGAATAGATAAACTTCCCTGTAGGGGTGCACCACATTTCCCAACACGCTCGATCCCCTTTGGTCGGACACACTTTCCTGGGTCATGCCCGGCCTCGGAAGATCAACACGTCGTAGCCCCACCTAGGCACAACAGAGAGGTCAGCACGCCGGTCTAAATCCTATGGCGCAGGGGTCTTGGCCCATCGCCCGTTGCACACCTGCACGTTGCGTGGGCGGCCAGAAGCAGACCTAGCCTCCCTAATACAAGAGCAGGCGTTTTAGTCCAATCCGGCGCGCGTCGCTCAGTCGCTGATGTCACGAAGGCTTCGGCTGATACCACGACATCGAGTGCCCATAACTGTTCCCGCGTAGTTGGTTAGTGCATATAGGCCAGTGGCCAGATTCAGATCAAATACCAAGATCTCGTTAAGTGTGTTATTTTGAAGTAACCACAGACGCCGACCAGGGCCAGGCCCACCTCTCTCCTAGGTGGTCTCAACCTGCCATGTCGCTCCGCCACAGAGTAACAGTCGGGGGCCGTCGGGAACCTAGGCCCACCACTACCTGGATGGAACCACCTGCCCCTTCAGCCCCCACATCGAAATCACTTGCGGATACTCTATGAGCTAACCCAACTTTAGTCACCACATGTATCATATATTATGTATATAAGTATAAACCCATGATCACCTCCTGAGTGATCGCGGCCCGATAGTATAGCATGGCAGACAAGAATGTAGGGCCACTGATGGAGTACTAGCATCCTATACTAAGCATTTAGGATTGCAGGTAAAGGTAACAACAGTAGTAGCAAGGACAGGCTATACAACAGAATAGGATTTACCGAAAACAGTAACATGCTACTCTACTCTAATGCAAGTAATAGAGAGAAGAATAGGCGATATCTAGTGATCAAGGAGGGGGGATTGCCTGGTTGCTCTAGCAAGTAGGGGTCATCAACAACGCAGTCGATCGGGGCACCAGCAACAGCGTCAGTCTCGTAGTCTACCCGAGAGAAGAGGGGGAGAAACAATTAATACAATGCAAACATATGCATAACGATGCATGGCATGACAACGAGCGGTGCTAGGCGTGCCCTAACGCGGTAGGAGGTGATACCGGCGAAGGGGGAAACATCCGGGAGAGTATCCCTGGTGTTTCATGTTTTCGGATAGATGAACCGGAGGGGAAACGTTGCATGTTCGCTATGCTAGGGATGTGTGGCGGACGAACGGGCTACGTATTTGGATTCGTCTCGTCGTTCTGAGCAACTTTCATGTACAAAGTTTTCCCATCCGAGCTACAGTTTATTTTATATTAGTTTTAAAAGATTTAATCATTTTTAGAATTTATTTAATTATTTTAAATCAACATTATCCAGAATAGTATGCTAATGTCACCATGATGTCAGCATAACGTCACCAGTCAACAGGGCGTTGACTGGGTCAAACTGACGTGTGGGTCCCACCTGTCATACTCTGATTATTCTAATTAGGGTTTAACTAATCTAATTACCGTTTAATTAATTAACAATAGTTAATTAGGTTAATTAAACATAATTAATTAAGTTAAATAATTTAATTAATATATATATTATTTATTTATTTTTTAGATCTTTTTTTAAAACATTCTGGGGGTGCGGGGCCCCCGTGTCATTGGCCCATGGCCTTAGCGGGTGTGGGCTGAAGGGGTGCTCCGGTGCTGGCGCCCGCACCCGAGGCCAACAGAGGCGAGGGCGGGCGCGGCCGGTGCCTCGGCGGCCGGCGACGGCGACGGGAAGCCGGCGGGGCGGGGTTCGGCCGGCAGCGGGAGGCGGGGCCGGTGAGCTAAGGCGGTAGCAGGCTAGCAGGGGGAGGTGCGGCGCTGGGAGGAGGAGGCAGGGCTGACGAGCCATGGCCGGCGCGGGCAGGAGCAGCGATGCAGAGGCAGGGGCACTAGAGGCGGCAGTGGCTAGCGGCGCACGGGCGCCGGCGGCAGCAACAGCAGCCACAGCACGGGCGACACAAGCAGGCAGAGGCGGGCGGGCGAGGACGGCCAGCGGGCGCGCGAGCGCGTCGAGCGGCCGAAGCAGTGGTCGGGGTCACATTGGCGCATGATCATAGCTAACGGCGTGCGAGGGCGCGGTATGCACATGAGGACGAGGAAGAAGGAGGAGAGGCCGGGGTTTGGCCTCACCGCATGGTGTAGGGGAGTGGCAGCAACTCGAGGAGGATGACGGCGATGACGGCGTGGTCGAGGCGATGGTGCAACAGCGGGGCGGCGTGCGTCGACGGCGTCCGGTGAGGAGGGGGTGAGGACGAGCGATGGAGACGAGGAGGCGGCACCGACGACAGCGGGGCGGCTCCGGCGGGGTTTCCCGGTGGCCACGGATGGAGCGCGCGGAGGTCGGGGAAGACGACGCAGTGCACGAGGGAGATGAAGGAGGCCGGGAGGTGCGGCGCCGCGAGGTGGGGTCACGAAGGAGGATGGAGGCGCAGTGGGGCGGCGATGGGAGGCGTCAGGGGCATTTCCCCCGATCTAAATCGGGGGGAAACAGAGGGAGGAGAGGGGATCATGTGGGGGAGTGGTGCGGTTAGGGGGATTAGAGTTTCGGCACCAGGGGATAAGGAAGTGGGGACGGGCCGGTCAGGTCAGTGGGCTTGCCAGTTGGGCCTTTTGGCCCATTTGGCCAGGGGGGTTGTGTTTGTTTTTGTTTTTGTTTTGTCTTGCCCCTTTTTTATTTTATTTTCCGTTTTAATTTAAGTTCCTCTTTTATTTTAGTTTTATAACTATAAAAGTAGTCCCTACTTTAGTGTTAATAAATAGGCTACTGCCACATAAGTTTGTGCAACTAAATAAAATAGTTTAATATTTTATTTAATGTAAAAGGCATTCAACTAATTGTTTTTGCTACTGTTTAAAACATTCTAGAGTATTTTACATATTTATAAAAGTGTGGTTTCTCCACCAAATTTACCTATGCAATGTTTGGTTCACTCCGAACATTTTAGGTTTATTATTTGAAAACTTTTATTGTTTGCTTTTGTTTTAAATTTGAAGTTTGAACTGGGTTTCGAGCTGATGCGAGTTTATCCACAGTAACTGAGGTGATGTGGCATCATTAGCGGGGGATCACTGTAGCTTAATTATGCGGGCATCACAGTTATGATGCGGTGGTCGAGACAGTCTCCACTATCAATAATACAATCCTGCTAAAATCGCCATCTGAATCTGTTTAGTTTCCTCTTTCTCGAATCCAATGAAAAAATGTATGTTTGTGAACCAATTATTGGCTGAAGCAATGATGGAAATCGTGTAGGAAGCAGAGGTGCACATTCTTGCCCAACAACAACTGATCAATGTTTTCAGAGACAGCGTAGCAAGGAAGGAATAACTTACTCACATGCTTATGGGCGTCATCCGCGTTGAGGTTGCTGATTGTGAGGTTGTAGATCGTTAAGTTATGTTCATTTATTTGCACTGGAATCAATCTTTCATTTCCCAGTGGATGTAATTTCCTATAATATATGCTGGATGTGCTACGTTTTTCCTTGTATGCCGTACATTTGCTTAGTGTGCCTCACATTCCGGCTAACTGGCTGCTAGGAAGCCAAAAAAGCAATGAAATTATTAGTTAGCATGAACTGTCGTCGGCCCTATATGAAGGATAGCGGCCACTGCCCTTAATGGGCTTCCCAATGGGCTTGCATGGGCCAAAATTCTCATAGGCCTTTGATTGATTGATTTTTGTCCCATCCATAATTGCTCGTCGTAATGGGCTCAAATTATAGCTGGGTCGGAATCGACGTTATCTAATTGGGCCTACACACATGTTCGAACATTAGCCGACCCATTAAGTAGATGGTCTGTAAGCAAGCCGAAAGCTCTATTAGGCTGCTATAATTGAAACGAGCCAACAGTTAATGTTTGGTCGTGTTACCTCCTGGGTCGTTAATAGGCCAACATCGAGGCAGGCAATAAGTGGGCCCATTCGATTTCACAGGCCGTTAATAGGTCCATACTAAGGTCGAGCTATATATGGCCCAACTGTATTGTGGGTCTTTAGCAGGCCAAAAGAGACAATGGGCTCATACTGGACCATGAAGAGCATGGGCCGCTAAGAGGATGAAAGTCCGGTCGGACTGTATATGGCCCAACTGTGTTGTGGGCCTTTAGCAGGCCGAAAGAGAAACTGGGCTGGTATTGAACCATGAAGAGCATGGGTCATTAAGAGGCCAAAACTCAGGTCTGTCTGCAAATGGACCAACTCATTTATGGGTCGTTAACAGGCTAAAAGACACACCGGGCTGGAAATTGGCCCAGCAATAAAATATGTCGCTAAAAGGCCGAAAGACGTACATCCTTAAAATTGGTCCATCCCTTGAATTGGTCGTTAATAGGCCAAAACCACATTGGGCCGATATTGAGCCCAAACTTATAGCGGGTTGTTAACGGGCTCGAACTGTCGATGGGCTGCAATGGTGTCAAATAGTTAACGGGCCGTTGATGGGCCAAATTGGCACATCTCGTATTGGCCATGGGCTTAAATGGACCAGACACAAGTAGGCCCTATATGGGCCGGCCTGCTAATTTTGACTGGGCCGACCTCTTTCACCTAAATGGGCCACTGTTGGGCCTTGCCACGTGCCAACGTATCATAGGAGCCTCCCGTACAATGAGTGGATGACATCTGTCCCAATGCTGAGTCGACACGTGGATCCTTCGGCGAATGAGAATTTTACACGTGAAAAATCCCCGTTGGTCATGGCTATTAACGGGTTATCAGATCCAAACCGGAACCCGATAGCTTAACGGTGACCCGTTACGGTGGACGCCACATGTCGGTTACCCTTGACGAAAACACTTCCATGACGCGCCATTTATCGTCATGGAAGTAGACACTTCCGTGATGATAATTTTGGTATTGTCATGGAACACTTTTACGACAGCATAGGTATGACTATCTTGATTCTATCATAAATTTTCATGGATATACATGCATGACAGAAAGCGTGACCTACTGTGACAAAAATGTATCATCACGGAAGTGTATTTTTTTGTAGTGTAAATAAAAGTTCAAAATAAAGTAAAGGTAAATAAATTGCAGCAAGGTATTTCTGGGTTTTTGGTTTTATAGATCTGAAAATCATATGATAAAAGTACACTCAGGGGCCATAATTTTCACTAGAGGCTTCTCTCTTGAAAGAACGCATACGGTGGGTGAACAAATTACTGTTGAGCAATGATAGAAAAGTGAATAATCATGACAATATCTAAGGCAATGATCATGAATATAGGCATCACATCCGTGATAAATAGACCGAAACGATTCTGCATCTACTACTATTACTCCACACATCAACCGCTATCCAACATGCATCTAGTGTATTAAATTAACAAGAATGGAGTAACACCTTAAGCAAGATGACATGATCTAGAAGGATAGATCCAATCAATATGGTAAAAAACATCTTTTTATCCTTAATGGCAACAATACAAATACGTGCCTCGCTACCCCTTCTTGAGGAAACTGCAAGATTGAACCCATCACAAAGCACCTCTCCCATTGCAAGAAAAATCAATCTACTTGGCCAAACCAAATCAACAGATCAGAGAGAAATACAGAGCTACCTTAATCATGCACAAAAGAGTTCAAAGAAGACTCAAATAATATATATAGATAATCTGATCATAAACTCACAATTCATCGGATCTCAACAAACACACCACAAAAGAATACTACATCAAATAGATCTCTAAGAACATCGAGGAGAACATTGTATTGAAGAGCAAAGAGAGAGATAAGAAGACATCTAGCTACTAGCTATGGACCCGTAGGTCTGTGGTAAACTACTCACACATCATCGGTAGGGCAGCATGGTTGATGTAGAAGCCCTCGTTGATGTAGAGTACCGGAACAGGCCCCAAGATGGGATCTCACGAGGACAGAAGCTTGCGGCGGTGAAAAAGTTTTTTTTGTGTGTGTACCCTCTAGTTTACGGGGAATATTTGGGTATTTATGGAGCTGAGATTAGGGTTAGGGGAGTCTCGAGGGGCCCACAAGCCTGGGGGCGCCCCCCTAGGGCGCGCCTCTAGGGCTTGTGGCCCTCTTGTGGCTCCTCTGGCCTCCCCCTAAACCTTCATGGTTGTCTTCTGGTCCAAGAAAAATTGTCAACAAGTTTCATTCTGTTTGGACTCCATTTGGTATTGATTTTCTGTAAAATACAAAAACAAGGAAAAAAACAGCAACTGACACTTGGCACTAGGTTAATAGGTTAGTCCCAAAAAATGGTATAAAATATCATAATAATGCATATAAAACATCCAAGATAGATAATATAATAGCATGGAACAATCAAAAATTATAGATATGTTGGAGACGTATCAGTGTGCCACCCGCTCCCTCGGGATGCTATGAACAGCTGGTAGACGAGGTCTGGTAACTACTTGATAGTTTAGTGTGTCGTGTTTTATGGCTTAGAATTAGAGCTCCAAAAGCATTTGGAGCACCACAGAGCATATGAGATGATGCAAGAGATGGAAATGATATTTCAAGCTCACGCCTATGTGAAGAGGTATGAAGCCTCAGACGGTTCTTTAGCTATAAGATGGAGGAGGACAGCTCAGTTAGTGAGCATGCACTCAAAATCTCTGGGTACGCCAATCGCCTCAAACAGTTGGGGGTTGCTATTCCTGATGAAGTAGTAATTGACAGGGTTTTTTAGTCACTGCCACCAATCTACAAGGGCTTTGTGATGAACTAAAATATGCAAGGGATGGAGAAGACACTCCTTGAGCTTTTTGCGATGCTTAAAACCGCGGAAGTAGAAATAAAGAAAGAACATCAAGTGTTGATGGTTAAAAAGACCACCAGTTTTGAGAAGGGTAAGGGAAACAAAGGGAACTTCAAGAAGAACGGTTGCCGCTCCTGTCGTGGGTTTGTCACGGCAGATGTCCTCGTGAAAGGACTTAGTCGTGGAGCCATCGCAACGGGTTAGCTTAAAGGGGTTAAATTGGACAAGGGGACACGGGGAGTTTATACTAGTTCGGCCCCTTCGATGAAGGTAAAAGCCTACGTCTAGTTATGATTGGTATTGCTAGCGTTTCGACGACCAGGGAGCGAGTCCGCTTTGACTGGCCCTCGAGTTGTTGTTTTCTGTCCTCAAACTGTGGCCGGGTCGTCCCTTTATATACACAGGTTGACGCCCGCCGGTTTACAGAGTCCCGAGGCCGGATCATAGAGGTGTCCGGCTCGGTCTCTATTCCTCTAACTTACAATACAACTTTACATGATAAAGTCGGTTCACATCTACAGGCTTTAATATGTCTTTGGGCCTTGGGCCTTCTTAAAGCGCCAGTATCTTCTCATCTTCATGGGCTTCAATCTTCATGGAGCTAATCCGGCCATGCCTAGTCGGTTTACCTCCAGTAACTATATCCCCAACATTAGGCCCCAGATTGATTTGAACATGTTCATGTCAATCCCCAATACTTCGAAAAATTCTTGCTCTGGCACCTTTGTATAAATCTGGTAAATCGCCGTGACGTCATCCTTTAAATCCGTAGCCAATCGTTATGATGTTATCTACCCGTTGAAGCCAAAGATGCCCTTCATTAATGATCGTTTCAACCCTCGAGGCATCATCCTTAATAACTATCCAGTTCTAGCTCCTCGATTTACGCACCTATCACTTATCGGCTCACCTTATAAATAAGACCACGGGCCCTTCTCTTTATCCCCTTCGTCTCTGCTTCCCTCTTCTTCCTCCTTGAGACATCTCTGTCCCTGAGTGCCGCCCCCGCTACCGAGCTTCGTCATCGTTCCTCCGCCGGCCGCTGCATCAACTTGGTTGTACCAGAAAACTGCAGTGCTCCTTTGTTGCTTCATCCTCTGTGAGCTCTTTCCCTTTCCCCCTTTGTAGATCTATTTGAAGGTTCATTCGTTCTTCGCAGTTTATCAAAGTTCATCGGGGCTCCAGTACGGCTCTGTTTCTCCTCATCTATGGATTTAAAAACTTCACGCTTGATATATTGCGCGTAAATAGCTTACTTTCCGCTACCAGAACAAACCTTTTGTATGCAAAAACCGATCTGAAGCATTACGAACTGCTGTGGGTCCAACCCTTGTTAGGTCAAAATATTTTTGCTTTCCTGTCTTCAGTAGATCCGAAATTTCCATGTCCTCTTGCGGAATATGTTTCTCCTTACTTAGTCATTTTACCTTGGGTCTGTATCCTCTTTACCATGTAGGCGGTTTACCCTTGTAAAAACAATCTATCTCATACCATTAGTCCCCTAGTGAACCGGCAAACCCCCTTTACATTCATTGTAACAGTCCGGTTTAACAACACATGTATACCCTTGATATGACCTTGTCATTCATTATTGTATCAGTCTCCGGTTTACACAATTTCACATATCTGTATATCTTTATTCCATTGCATCTTGCGTACCACCATGAATGATTTGTAAACTGGCATTTCTTTTTCAGCTTTTCATTTCACAATGGACAAACAGTTTTACGCTTGCAACTGGGATTCTTCCCGGGTCACCGAAGAACGGTTGAACAGAATGGTCAATATCGGCACCTTGCCCAAGAAAACTGAAATTCGATGGCGAGTTCCAGGAACAGAGAATCCTCCTACCCCGAGGCAGGGTGAGGTAGTGGTCTTTGTCAACCACATAGGTCATTGGTTCAAACCGCCCGGGTCAAAGTTTTTTCGAGATGTTCTTGCCAGTTTCCAACTCCATCCTCAAGATATCGGACCGAACTCGGTGTCCAATCTATGCAACTTCCAAGTCTTCCGTGAAGTGTACTTACAAGAGGAACCAACTGCTGAGTTGTTCCGGGACTTTTTTCATCTGAACCGGCATACAGAATTTGTAAATGGTCCCAACACTGAACTTGGTGGTGTCTCTGTTCAAAAGCGGAAAGAAGTTGAATTCCCTCATGCCAAACTGCACAGTTACCCTAAGGAATGGAACCAGACTTGGTTCTACTGCATAGATACCTCTCCTAAAGATGAGAACCCTCTTCCAGGCTATCGTGATCACCGGCTTTCCAACACTCATCCATTGCCGCAACATTTAAGTTCTGCGGAACGAGCCAAATATGCCCCTCAACTCGCCAAGCTCCGGGCCTTTATGGCCAATGGTTATCAGGCTTTGATTTTGTGTGTTGCTGGATATCTTGGAGCATCTTGCCACTAAGCCGTCGCCCCGGTTTAATGTGTGAGTATACCGGTGAATTAGAAGACCCCCAACGCCACATCAACATTCAGTTAACCGATGAAGAGGTCACTGAAGGCGTTAAGAGAATTTTGAATGAATCAGAATCAGTCTGTCGCCAAACTGGCTTGAACCCCTTCTACACTCAAAATAAACCGCCTGCTGTAAGCACTATGCTTCCTTTTTATCTTTGATATCTTTAAATTGTTCAACTTGTAAACTTTCTTCTGTTCGTGTATAAACAGGGTGATGATCCCTTCTGGAAGCGGAAATCCGCAGATAAAGTGGCAAAGCCATCCCGTCCCAAAACCAAAGCCGTCAAGCGAACCTCAAAGCGGAAAACAGCCGAACGTATCAACATGAAACTTGCTAAAGATGCAGAGGAACTGGAAGTTGAGGTAGAACTTGACTCCCTTGGCTCCCTTTTCATGCATCTCATTAACAATGATCTTTATCAGGAGGACGTAGAAGGCAGCCAGGCTGACGATGTAGAGGTAATTACCCTTTCCTCCGGTTCAGACTCTATGCCAACACAAAAAACCCGTCAAGCGGTCCGGAAAGTAAGCTTTTCTCATCCTCTTGCTTACTTGGATCCAACATTTATTTTGAAGACGCAGCAGCATGAAGCTCGCCGGACAACCCGGCACAGCGGCCAACAGGTCACTTCGGCCGGTTTACCTGATACCCCGGTTCGGAAGTGCCGATCTGAGGTCTCCCTCACTTCTGACAATTCTTATCCCAAGGCATATTATTTCAGACAACCTCTTAATCCATCCGATTCAAATTATCAGGTGACACCTCCCACATCTTCTGGCGAGTCAACAGCAACCCAACTCCCTCCTCTCAAAACTGTAGCTGGGTAAGTACTCAAACCCTTTCTTCGAATGTTTTGCATATTCTGAGTAATATGTTAAATTTTCACCTCTTTTATTTTTGTTTGCAGTGCCAAAGCCAGATCCAGCAAAAAATCTCGGGTTAACAATCCGTCTGAAGACCAGGTGGTTCTTGAACAGGAGCAAACAGATGAACCGGACCAAACTCGTGAACCGGAGGGCCCCCATCCTGACGTTACCTCTGATGAGCCACCCCCTCAAGACCGGAATATTAATGAACAAACTGAAGCTGATACTGATGTTCCTGATACTGAACCGGCAGCTCCAATCCAGGCTAGTCCGGTGAGAGTTACTAGCACTCCACCATCACCCACAAAAACTACTGGAGGCCCAGGAGATGACGTTAACATTACTCGCATGGGCCACAACTCTCCTGGCCATCCTATAATCTTGGCCAAACATAGCACCAAAGAAGAATGTGCTGCCATGGAGAAGGGTAAATGGAGCACTAATTTGTCAAGTTATGCTCATCTCAGCGCTGAAGAACTCCATTCCGGTTTTTTAAACCGTCTGCACTCAAACCGAGATTATGAGGCCGGTTTGGTGAACTTGATGAAGGAACGCTATGAGGTATTTTCATCTCCCTTTATTTCTTGAATCCAAAGTTGAAACACTAGCCCAAGTAGCCCCCAAGGGCCGTTTTATGATGTTAATCTTAAACCGCGACTTTGTAATACTTTAATCTTCTCCTCAGTGTAGCCCCCAAAGGCCAGTTTAGCTTTGCGAGGTAATCCAGGTCTTGAATCCATGCGTCCATTTTGAACAGATGTACATTAGCCCCCAAGTGTCAAGGATAATGCTTGCATTGTTCTAGAGACTTATAAAAGATGTATTGATAATAGAGCAAATAGGCATTAGCCCCCAAGTACGAAGTGCATAACTTGTTATACGCTTAGTACTTGGAAAATACATATCCTGTTGTTGACATATCTTCGCTGTTACAGGCCGAGCTAAGCAATAGAGATGCCCGAACCGCTGACTTGCAAGAGAACGTGAAGTCCCAACAAGCAGAGGTTGTGAAAGCCAAGGAGGAACTGACCAATGCCCTGACAGCTATGGAAAAGCTAAAGGAGACTTTTAACAAGGAGCGTGCTGACTGGGAAACCGAAAAGGCCGGTTTAACCAAAAGAGCTGAGGATGCCAAAGCAGCCCTGAAGCCAGTTGAAGATGAACTAACTGGTTTGAAGCGGCAAATCAATGCCATGAAGTCCGCTGTATTTGGTAAGTATCTCCTTATGTTGTTTGTCCAATTCATGAGATCTTATTGTTTACCAGTTTGGCTGATATTAAACCATGACAGGCACTCGCATTACTCATCTGGGCACTGATATGCGGATGAAGCTTAAAGCGGCTTACACCTTAATAGAACAGCTTTACTCTGGATCCCAACATGCTATATGCACTGCAGCCTATAATAAACCGGCACCAACACTGATAAAAGAAACCCTTGAGAAGCTAGCCATGCTACCAGCCCGGATTACTGAACTGAAGAAGGCAGCCGCAAGAGCAGGAGCGCTGACCGCACTAATCCGGGCCAAAGCATGGATTCCGGATCTTGAAGCGGATGACATCATTAAAGGATATCCAGGTGTGAAGGAGGACGGTTCAAGCTTCAACAATGATAATCTCCGAAGGCTGACAAAGGAGATGCGGCCAATAGCCAGCAAACTGGCAAAAGACACAGACGTATCTCATTTCCAGCCGGCTTACGACACTGAAGGGAAGAGACAGCCTGCGAAAATCCATGAAGTCGAAGAACTTGTGCCTCCAATCCGTAAGCATACTTATCCATGAAGAAGCCGTGTTTCAAGCTTTAACCAGAATCGATTGGTCAACGGTTGATTTCCAGCGTGTGGGGGGGATGAAGAAGAAGCGATTGCACTAAATGATCCTCAGCCGTCAAGCCATCCAGACGAAGCATCTTAAACCGGCAGCCGGTTTACCAGCTACTGTGTGCCACTGTTTTGAAACAATTATTCAATTGGAGCCGTTTTGAAGTTTCTTGTAATAGGATAGCAAAACCCCATTATCTGTCATGCCTTCGAGCATGTTGATGTTGCTTTGACATGCGGAAAACTTGTTTCACTTTTTTGGGATCTATTTATGCATAGCCCATGATGATTTGTGTTCCTGGATACAAGAACTTGAAAGTGTCCTAGTGGTTTACCACTAGACGGGTCTTGATGCCCAAAAATATACAATACTTAGATGGATAATCAAAGTTTGTATTAAAAATAACATTTGCAACATACCTCGTTGGCTGACCAACTGCTTGTATGGTAAAGGTGAAAACACCAATCCGAAGCATTGATAACTCCTGGCTCACTTACCGTAGCATGTATAAATCATATTAGGCTAAAAAGCCGTTGAGTTGTTTGTATAAGAATGGTGACATCTAGTCAAAACCAGACCGGAGCAGTGTGCTACCGGTTTAGAATATGATCATGTACTGACAACTAAGCGTTGAAAGTCAAGCCGGGTTGTAATGAACATCGGTTTGTCAAGAAAACAAATGTTTTATAAATCCCTTATCATAAAAATAGCAAAAATAAAAGAAATATGCAAGGCTTTTCATGGGCTGCCAGGCCCTAAATCGAGGCTTTTCATGGGCTGTCGGGCCACTGAGTTCAACCATTTTACAAAGCCTTTTTAAGATGGATCTCAATCTTTAACCAATCACTGATTTAACTTTGACAAGTTCAGGGTCCATGGGATTGACTTGTCAAATGTTCGATGGGTCATACCAGGTTTACGTGGACGGAGTGACTTACTTAAAGAGGCAGGATAACCCGGGGTTTTAGGTGAATACACCTGGCTTCCAAGCCTGGTTTGATAGCCTATTACAAGGGTTCAAAACTCATTGTTCTTTGAGAAGCAAAGAGCCCCTAGGTAATATGTGAGTTGTGCTTGGTGGTTACCTATGTTTGAGTTGTGCTTGATGCAACAGACTCTCTTTGGCTCCACATAGTTTCCTTTCGGCTTAACGCCTATGAAGAGGTGTAGCTATGGTGTGACAACAACCAAGCCCCCTACTGATGTTCTTTATATCCGTGCGGCTGCAGAGGCCGGTTTAACAAAACTCTGCTTTGTCAGTAGAAACTCTTGTAAGCTCACACACAATGTAAAAAGAACAGAGACCCCGCTTTATTCGAGGCTCCGGTTTATTATATAATATATACATTGTCATAAATATGTACATACGAAGAGCCTGTAGCTCAAGTATAGTAACACCGAAGAAGAGCTATATTCCATGGCCGCTTGGTCTCCTCCTCCGATTTACGTGAGTCTTTGTGCTCTCGAACATCAATGAGGTAGTATGACCCGTTGTGCAGATTCTTGCTGACCACAAAAGCTCCTTCCCAAGGCGAGGATAATTTGTGCATATCAGTCTGATCTTGGATGAGGCGGAGCACCAGATCGCCCTCTGGAAAAGTTCTGGTCTTAACCCGGCGGTTGTGATAACGTCGGAGATCTTGTTGATAAATCGCCGAACGTTCTGCTGCGAGATCACGCTCCTCATCTAACAGGTCCAGTGAATCCTGACGTGCCTTCTCATTATCAGCTTCAACATAAGCTGCCACACGGGGCAAGTCGTGACGGATGTCACTAGGAAGAACCGCCTCTGCTCCATAAACCATGAAGAAAGGTGTGTAACCCGTAGATCTGTTAGGTGTGGTGTTGATGCTCCATAACACAGAAGGTAATTCCTCCACCCAGCAACCCGGTGTCCGCTTCAAAGGAACCATAAGCCGGGGTTTAATACCTCTCAAAATTTCTTGATTTGCCCTCTCTGCTTGACCATTAGATTGGGGGTGAGCCACCGATGCTATATCAAGCCGGATGTGCTCATGTTGGAAAAATTCCTCCATCTCTCCCTTTGACAGATTAGTACCATTATTAGTTATAATACTGTGTGGAAAGCCAAACCGGAATATCACCTTTTTGATGAACTGAACCGCTGTGGTGGCATCACACTTACTGACTGGCTCTGCTTCCACCCATTTGGTGAACTTGTCAACTGCCACTAATAAGTGGGTCTTTTTGTCCTTGGATCGCTTGAAGGGTCCAACCGTTTCAAGCCCCCAAGTCGCAAACGGCCAAGTTATTGGAATCATCCTCAACTCCTGAGCTAGAATATGAGCACGGCGTGCGAATTTTTGACAACCGTCACATCTTTTGACTAAATCCTCCACATCAGCGTGAGCTGTTAACCAATAAAAACCATGGTGAAAAGCTGTAGCTACCAAAGACTTTGAACCGGCATGGTGACCACAATCCCCTTCATGGATTTCTCGCAAAATCTCACAACCCTCTTGAGGAGAGACACAACGCTGAATTGCCCCCGAGACATTGTAACGATGTAACTCTCCGTTGATTATGGTCATCGACTTGGAATGCCGGATTATCTGCCGGAGTGAGGTTTCATCCTCCGGTAACTCGCCCTGGTTCATGTAAGCCAGGTATGGGATTGTCCAATCCGTTATGACATGCAAAGCTGCCACCAATTGAGCCTCCGGATCAGGAATAGCCAACTCCTCCTCTGTTGGTACCTTGACCGACGGATTATGCAGCATGTCAAGGAAGACTTTGGTGGGACTGGTTTACCCTGAGAACCAAGGCGGCTTAAAGCGTCCGCCGCTTCATTCTTTCGTCGGTCTATATGGTCAACCTGATAACCCTTGAAATGGCCAGCCACCATGTCTACCTCTCGTCGGTATGCCGCCATGAGTGGGTCTTTTGAATCCCAAGTGCCAGACACCTGTTGAGCCACCAGATCCGAGTCCCAAAGCACTTAACCCGGCTTAAGTTCATCTCCTTTGCCATCCGAAGACCGTGGAGCAAGGCCTCGTATTCAGCTGCATTGTTAGTACAAGGGAACATTAAACGGAGGATATAACAAAACTTGTCACCTCGTGGGGAAGTTAGTATGACTCCAGCCCTCGAGCCCTCCAACTGTCTGGATCCATCAAAGTGAATAGTCCAATACGTGTTATCTGGATTTTTCTCTGGTGCCTGCAACTCTGTCCAATCATTGATGAAATCTACGAGCGCTTGGGATTTAATTGTTGTGTGAGGTGTGTATTTGAGCCCGTGAGGTCCAAGCTCAATAGCCCACTTAGCAATTCGGCCAGTTGCTTCTCTGTTTTGAATGATATCTCCCAGAGGGGCTGAACTGACCACTATGATAGGATGACCCTGAAAATAATGTTTGAGCTTCCGGCTTGCCATAAACACTCCATACACCAGCTTCTGCTGATGTGGATACCTCTGCTTTGATTCAATGAGCACCTCACTGATATAATAAACCGGACGTTGACCCGGATACTCCTTTCCAGCTTCCTTGCGCTTCACCACCATAGCCACGCTAATAGCTCAGGCATTAGCAGCCACATACAGCAATAACGGCTCTTTATCGATCGGGGCTGCAAGCACAGGCGGTTCAGCTAACTGCCTCTTCAGATCCTCAAACGCTTTATCAGCCGCCTCGCTCCAGACAAAATCATCTGTTTTCTTTAGCATCTGATATAAAGGATAGCCTTCTTCCCAAGATGACTGATAAACCGGCTCAAAGCCGCAATCCGACTAGCCAAACATTGAATGTCATTGATACACGCTAGTTTAGCCAAAGATGTAATTGCTGAGTTTTTTCCGGATTAGCCTCAATGCCTCTGTTTGACACCAGAAAACCCAAGAGTTTGCCTGCCGGGACACCAAAGACACACTTTTTTGGATTGAGCATCATCTTGTAAACCCGGAGGTTGTCAAAGGTTTCTCTCAAATCATCTATCAATGTTTCCTCCTTCCTGGACTTTATCACAATATCATCTACATATGCATGAACATTGCGCCCAATCTGCTTATGAAGACAATTTTGAACACAGTGTTGATAAGTCGCCTGGGCACTCTTGAGCCCATAAGGCATGGAGACATAGCAGAAGGCTCCAAAAGGAGTTATAAAAGTTGTCTTCTCCTGGTCCTTAACTGCCATTTTGATCTGATGATAACCAGAATAAGCGTCCAAAAACACAAATGGTCACAACCCGCCGTAGCATCAATAATCTGATCAATACGAGGGAGGGCAAAGGGATCTGCAGGGCAAGCCTTGTTCAAGTCTGTGTAATCTACATGCATACGCCAAGTGTCGTTTTTCTTAAGAACCAGCACCGGTTTAGCCAACCACTCTGGGTGAAAGACCTCCACGATAAACCCTGTGGCCAACAACTGAGCTACCTCTTCACCAATAGCATTGCGCCTTTCTTCATTGAAGCGGCGGAGAAACTGCCGGACCGGTTTAAAATTAGGATCAATGTTAAGTGTGTGCTCAGTGAGTTCCCTCGGTACACCTGGCATGTCAGAAGGTTTCCATGCAAAGATGTCCCGGTTCTCACGGATGAACTCGATGAGCATGCTTTCCTATTTGGGATCCAGGTTAGCACTGATGCTGAACTGCTTGGATGAATCACCAGGAACAAAATCAACCATCTTATTATCTGTGGCCGATTTAAATTTCAATGCCGGGTCGTGTTCCGTAGTTGGCTTTTTCAAAGAAGTCATATATGCCGGATCAACTTTGTCTTTATAAAACTTCAGCTCCTCCGTGGCACAAACCGACTCAGCATAAGCCGCATCACCTTCCTCACATTCCAAAGCGATCTTCCTGCTCCCATGTACTGTGATGGTCCCCTTATGACCTGGCATTTTAAGCTGTAGATAAACATAACACAGCCTCGCCATGAACCTAGCGTAAGCCGGTCGCCCAAACAAAGCGTGATACAGACTTTTGATTTTTACCACCTCAATAGTCAATGTTTCTGATCTTGAATCATGATCATCTCCAAAAGTCACCTCTAAGGCTATCTTGCCCACTGGATATGCAGACTTACCAGGCACCACACCATGGAAAACGGTGTTTGACGGTTTAAGATTCTTATCTGTCAACCCCATACGATGGAAGGTATCATAATATAGAATATTGATACTACTTCCCCCATCCATGAGTACCTCAGTGAACTTATATCCCCCAACTTGAGGGGCCACCACTAAGGCCAGATGACCTGGATTGTCAACCCGGGGCGGGTGATCCTCTCTACTCCATAAAATGGGTTGCTCAGACCAGCGCAAATACTGAGGCACAACCGGTTCAACAGATTTCACTGCCCTCTTGTGAAGCTTCTAATCACGCTTACACAAGCTAGTGGTGAAGACATGATATTGCCCACTATTTAACTGCTTAGGATTGCTCTGATAACCCAACTGCTGCTGCTGCTGCTGGTTGCCCTGATGGTTGTAACCTTCCTGGTTGCCCTGGTTCCCTTGATTGTTGTGTCCGGTTTGATTGCCTTGAAATCCTGAACCGGAGCTGCCGCCTCCGTAACCCGACCCGTGGAAACCACCTCCTGAACCGCCGGGCGTGCCATTATCGTACTGAAACATATTGGAGTTCTTGAAATCTCGCATGATATAACAATCCTTGCAAAGATGTGATGTTGGCTTCTCCTTTGATCCATGCTTTGGACTGGGTTGATTTAACAGGCGCTCCAAATTGGAGCCTGAACCTCCGCCCCTCTGGGGCTGCTTGCCCTTACGGAGCTGACCATTCTCCTGAGCATTGGTGTTAGCCACACAGTCCAAAGTGTTGTTGGCTTTATGCTTACCATTATTCCCATGGCCTGCCGGATTATACTGCTGACCCTTGGTGTTTCCATTCTTTTTCCCTTTCCCCGGTTTGTCCTCCTCTGAGTCAGGGTCTTTGGTATTATCTGAATCGGCATACTTAACCAAAGCGGCCATAAGTGTTGACATATCATTGCAGTGACGTTTGAGCCTTCCTAACTTCTGTTTGAGCGGCAGAAAACGGCAATTGCCCTCCAACGTTAGCACTGCGGTATCTGCATTGATACGATCCGATGAATGCAAAATAGCTGAGACCCGCTTTACCCAATGGGTCGTGGACTCCCCATCCTCTTGTAAACAAGCGGCCAGATCCACAATGGACATGGGCTGCTTACAAGTATCTTTGATGTTCTAGATAAACCGGTGCTTCAATTCAGCCCATGATCCGACAGAGTTAGTTGGTAAGCTCTTCAACCAAGTAAGAGTTGTTCCTTACAACATCATGGTGAAGTATTTAGCACACACTACTTCAACCACATCTAACATCTCCATTGCCATCTCATAGCTTTAAACCCATGCCTCTGGTTGCAGATCAGCGGTGTAATTGGGTACCTTACGAGGTCCTTTGAAATCCTTGGGCAGTCGCACATTACGCAAAGCGGGGGTGAGACACGGCACCCCTAAGGAACTGAATACCACACCTGGTTCTACTGAAGCGGTAGGGTGAACCGGAGTAGGTTGACGGGCTCCATGCAGAGCTGCTAACTCGGCCTCTCGACGTGCGCAACCATGATCCACCACATCCTGCGCATTAGCACCTCCCCCTGCCGGGTTGTGCCCTCGCGGCGAGTTACGGCGACGTGCACTGCTTGACACGGTCGGTTCATCCTCAACGTGCCTGCTGTAGCTCTGGCTTGGATGGGGGGTGGAATGAATCCTCTCACGACTGTGCGAATAAGCCTGTTGCTGATTTAGAGCTGTTTGAAGGAGATCTCTGGCCCGTCGTGCCTCAACCGCAACTGGTGATTCCTCGTCGGTTGGGAGGGCTGCCAACCATGAAGCGGCGGCCACAATGTTGTCCAGCGGGTTGGAGTAATGCCTGAGGGGTGTTGGAACATACTGTGGCACAATGTTGTTCTAACGAGGCGGGTCCATCGTGCGCGGCTGAACCGGCGCTCCTGTTCCTGGCGCCTCCGTCCGGTTTAATATTGGCCGGTTACTAGTTCCTTCTCCTGGCGTGTTGAAGAGGTTTGTTGGCTCATAACTTGGTGGGAGATGCAATCAGTATCTTCTTCTCATGACTTCCTCTGAAGCATTCTGATCCAGCCTAAGCCGGTAGGCCTGAGCTTCCAACTCGGCCTGTTCTGTAGCCATCCTAGCATTCTCTGTCGCTAGGTCCGCTTTAGCCTGAGTTATCTAATCTTTCACCTTTGCGATCTCCGCGTTGTGCTGATCTCGGGCTGCTGCGTCCACCTCCGCGACCATCAATGTCGCCAAAGCGTCGAACAAGTCAGACAGAACTTGAGCCGGAGGTGGCGCAGAGCTCCCTGCCCCTGCCGGCGTGGCTGTTGCTGAACCGGAGAGCATTGCTACGGCGGTTGATGAGTGGGGCGCTGATTGTGTACCGGCCATGAAGATAGCGGCCCGGTTTGGCAGATCAGGGGAGTCCAGAATACTGTTGCCCTCGGAACCTCCACTAATCCGGCCATCCTGCAACTGATAGAGCGATTCGGTTTCTCCAGAAGACTCGTCATCGGAGCAGACAACGATTTCTCCATCGGATGCCGGTCCGTCCTCATATTCTACTCCATGGATGACACCCACGAAAACATGCCTTGCCATGGGCTGAACCGGGGAAGGGCTTGCACGCTGAGCCGTTTCGATGATGTCGGTGCAGGTGTCCGGCTCAGGGCCCGGTTCGCCAATCTTGCTGATGAAGACGTGAATCCCACCAAAGGGGACCCGGTACCCGTATTCGATTGAATCGGCCTCAAGGCCCCATCCCGCATTGTCGATGTAGAGCTTGCCGCGATGACTCTTCGTCATCCGGCCCACAGCATATCCCTTGAGTCCATCAAAGCTGCCCTTCAAGAACTCGAAACCATCGTGCGATAGCCCCACGGTGGGCGCCAACTGTCGTGGGTTTGTCACGGCAGATGTCCTCATGAAAGGACTTAGTCGTGGAGCCATCGCAACGGGTTAGTTTAAAGGGGTTAAACCGGACAAGGGGACACGGGGAGTTTATACTAGTTCGGCCCCTTCGATGAAGGTAAAAGCCTACGTCAAGTTGTGATTGGTATTGCTAGGGTTTCAACGACCAGGGAGCGAATCCGCTTTGACTGGCCCTCGAGTTGTTGTTTTCTGTCCTCAAACCATGGCCGGGTCGTCCCTTTATATACACAGGTTGACGCTCGCCAGTTTACAGAGTCCCGAGGCCGGATCATAGAGGTGTCTGGCTCGGTCTCTATTCCTCTAACTTACAATACAAGTTTACATGATAAAGTCGGTTCACATCTACAGGCTTTAATCTGTCTTTGGGCCTTGGGCCTTCTTGAAGCGCCAGTATCTTCTCATCTTCATGGGCTTCAATCTTCATGGAGCTAATCCGGCCATGCCTAGCCGGTTTGCCTCCAGTAACTATATCCCCAATCTACAAGGGCTTTGTGATGAACTAAAATATGCAAGGGATGGAGAAGACACTCCTTGAGCTATTTGCGGTGCTTAAAACCGCGGAAGTAGAAATATAGAAAGAACATCAAGTGTTGATGGTTAAAAAGACCACCAGTTTTGAGAAGGGTAAGGGAAACAAAGGGAACTTCAAGAAGAACGGTTGCCGCTCCCATGGAGAAACTCAAGGATGGACCCAAACCTAAGACTGAGTGTTTCTAGTGCAAGGGGAATGGCCACTAGAAGCGGAACTACCCTAAGTACTTGTCAGATAAGAAAGCGGCAACATCAACAAAGGTATAGTTCATATACATGTTATTGATGTGTACCTTACTAGTGCATGCAGTAGCGCCTAGTTATGTGATAGTGGTTCAGTTGCTAATATTTGTAACTCGAAGTAGGAGCTACGGAATAAAAGAAGAAGGCTAGCTAAGGATGAGGTGACGATGCATGTTGGAAATGGCTCCAAGGTTGATGTGATCGTCGTCAGCACACTCCCTCTATGTCTACCTTCGAGATTAGTTTTAGACCTCAATAATTGTTATTTGGTGCCCGCGTTGAGCATGAACATATACCTAGATGTTATTTATTGCGAGATGGTTATTCATTTAAATCCGAGAATAGTGATTGTTATATTTATATGAATAATAACTTTTATGGTCATGTGTCCAATGTGAATGGTTTATTCTTGTTGAATCTCGATCGTAGTGATACACATGTTAGTAATATTGATGCCAAAAGATGCAAAGTGAATGTTGATAGTACCACATACTTGTGGCACTATCGCTTAGGTCATATTTGTGTAAAGCACATGAAGAAATTCCATACTAATGGACTTTTGGAATCACTTGACTTTGAATCATTTAATACATATGAACCATGCCTCATGGGCAAGATGACTAAAACCCTGTTTTCTGGTACAATGGAGCGGGCAAGTGACTTGCTGGAAATAATACATACTGATGTATGCGGTCCAATGAGTGTTGAAGCACGCAGTGGATATCTTTATTTCCTAACCTTCACAGATGATTTGAGTAGATATGGGTATATTTACTTAATGAAATACAAGTCTGAAACATTTGAAATGTTCAAGGAGTTTCAGAGTGAAGTAGAGAATCATCGTAACAAGAAGATAAAATTTCTATGATCTGATCATGGAGGTGAATATCCGAGTTACGAGTTTGGTATGCATTTAAGACAATGTGTAATTGTTTCACAACTCATTCCACCTGGAACACCACAGCGTAATGGTGTGTTCGAACGTCGTAATCATATTTTGTTGGATATGGTACGTTCTATGATGTCTCTTACCGATTTGCCACTATCCTTTTAGGTTTATGCATTACAGGCAGCAGCATTCACTTTAAGTAGTGCACCATCTAAATCCGTTGAGATGACACCATATGAATTATGGTTTGGTGAGAAACCTGAGCTTTTGTTTCTTAAAGTTTGAGGATGTGATGCTTATGCCAGAAGGCTACAGCCTGATAAGCTCGAACCCAAAGCGGAGAAGTACGCCTTCATAGGATACCCTAAAGAGACAATTGGGTATACCTTCTATCACAGATCCAAGGGCAAGATCTTTGTTTCCAAGAATGGATCCTTTCTAGAGAAGGAGTTTCTCTCGAAAGGAGTGGTAGGAAGGTAGAGCTTGATGACGTTACTAAACCTTTTGTCGAATTGGAGAGTAAAGTAGCACAAAAAGATGTTCCTGTGATGCCTACACCAACTACATAGGAAGCTAATGACGATGATCATGAAACTTAGAATCAAGCTAATAATGAACTTCAAGCCAGACCCAGCAAAAAAAGCTCGGGTTAACAATCCGTCTGAAGACCAGGTGGTTCTTGAACAGGAGCAAACAGATGAACTGGACCAAACTCGTGAACCGGAGGGCCCCCATCCTGACGTTACCTCTGATGAGCCACCCCCTCAAGACCGGTGTCAGGACCCCGACTCGATGTCACATCGATCTAGCTGGTAACACATCATATCACTTTGCGGCCTCACGCACGGTATTCCCACGGGTGTCGTCTTACCCTTTTCCCGGGACCGTTTGCGCCTTTTGGCTCACGTATATGATAGTGTCGCTAGCATCCATATGATAAAGAGCCCGGGCTGACATGACTAGTCGTAAACCCAAAGTGGCACAGACTTACAGGGACAGGCATCCATGACCCAGCTTCGAACGTGTCGGTCATCAGCAAGTGGGTCCGGGCTGTAGCACTGGGCTAGCAGGACTCCGGTAAACCGGGCTGTAGCGGGCTAACAGGACTCCGGTACTCAAAGCGTGACATTTCCCCGAAGGGACAGACACAGGAACGAAGAAGGACACATGCCGGCCAGCCTAAGTGTTCCAGAGCAGTAGCAAGCTACCATGGCTCAGCGGTAACACTAGGAGACATTTCCCGGTAAGAGAGGCTACTAAAGATAAACAACTAGATAGTCAGATCCCACACATACCAAGCATTTCAATCATACACACAATATGCTCGATATGTGCAAATACAACGAAGCATCACAACATGACTCTATGACACAAGTACTTTATTTAAGGCTCAGGGAGCCATACATAACATTCACAAAGGTACGGGTCTCACGACCCAACATACAAGTCATACAATCATACAAGCCAGCAGCGGAAGTACATTGTCTGGGTACAGACAACTAGTAAAATAAAAGAGGCTTGGAAGCCTAACTATACTACGTGGTCCATCACAAGCTCAGGGTCACCACCTGGGTCTTTAGCCTACTCGTTGATGTCAACGTCTACATAGAACCCATCAGAAGGGGTTGCAGCGTCTTCTGTAAAAATGTAGATTATAGCAACATGAGTACAAAGGTACTCAGCAAGACTTACATCAGATCCTACATACATGCATAGTATCAAGAAGGGTTGGTGGAGTTATTGCAGCAAGCTAGCTTTGACTCTTGGCTAGACTATCCTACGATACACCAACTTGAAATGTTTTGCGCACACGAGTCCACTACTCACCACTTCAATACACTACCGAGGATCCACCTCCGTCTTCCTACGGAAGAGCCATCCTCGGCACTCACACTTATCTTGAGGCTTTTAGTAGTTTCCATTTACTTGTCTATGAACTGTATAGGCAACCAAGTAGTCCTTTACCGCGGACGCGGCTATTCGAATAGATCATGATAACCCTGCAGGGGTGTACTTCTTCATACATGTTTCCACCACTTAGCGTCTGCACACGACATGTGCTCGGCAGACTTCAAGCGAAAGCCGACGTGGGTGTAGACCACGACCTACCTAAACACTTAAGCCTCTAGTCCAGGTTTATCGCCTATTCAGGTTCCATCCGCAGGGAGTCCGGCCGAGGTTTCCCATACGGCCCCGAACGATGTGAACAGGGTTCCCGAGATACCTAACGGGTATTCGGTACACCGTGCCACGTACCTACCGCATCACAGCCCACCCCTACGGTCAGCGCTGTCCACGGCCTCCAGTAGGCTACAAACACCAGAAACTACTTGCAACTCCTGGACAGAGAGCTAGGGTGAATAAGAAGCCGAGCGGGGTCATATTTCAGGGCCCAATGCATGGTAGTAGCTGTATCTTAAATCACACATACAGATCTCAGTGCTTAAGGTCGGCTTCAATGAAACAACCCACCATGTACTCCTACATGGCCTCTCATCGATACCTTTACCAAATCGTGTTCACCACACCACTCTCATTACCGACATAATCATTTCACTCTAGCCCACCACCCAGATGAACCAGACCTGACACGACTCTAAGCATAGCAAGCATAGCAAGGTAGGAACAACACATACATATGGCTCAATCAACTCCTACACATGCTAGTGGGTTTCATCTAGTTACTGTGGCAATGACAGGTCATGCAGAGGAAATGGGTTCAACTACCGTAGCACACAGCAGTTTGAAACGCGTTGTCTTAATGCAGTAAAAGAGAGCAGGAGCGAGAACATGGGATTGTATCGATATGATCAAATGGTTGGTTGCTTGCCTGATGGTTCGATGCACTGATACGGTTCTTCGTTAGGGTAATCACGGTACTCCTCGGGGGCAGAACCTGTCGCAAGGACACCGATACACAACCATCACCAAACAATGTGCAACAATATGATGCATGCATGAAACATAGCAATATGAGTGTGTTGGACTAATGCAACTAAAACCAGAAGGGTTTGAACAAATTTGAATCAAAGATTCAAATTTCAAACTCAAACATGGCCTCTTAAAGTGCTTTTCCTTGTTCTGCTTGAAACATCAATTTAACTTGTTTGATCATGCATGAAAATAGTACAGATGGATAGATTGGATTTTTCTGATCATTTTTCATATATAATTTGTCCAATTTGGAGTTACAGAATAAAAGTTATGAATTTTTGAAGTTTAAATAATATTCTGGAATTTCCTGATTTAAATTAAATTCAGAAATTATAATTACTGCGCCAGCATGACGTCAGCATGACGTCAGTGGTCAACTGCGGTTGGCTGGAGTCAAACCTGACGTGTGGGGGCCACACGTCAGTGACAGGGGGGTTTAACAGGTTTAATTTATTCCTAATTAGGGGTTAGTGGCGCTGGGGCCCACTGTCAGTGTCAGGGGGTTAACCATTTGTGGTTAGCACTAATCCTAATTAGCTACAGGGCTGGGCCCACCTGTCAGGGACTCAGGGGGGTCCTGCCGTGGTCAAAGTGGGTCAAACCCACCGGCGACGTGACGGCGGCGCGACGCGGGATCGCGCTACAGGGCACGGGCGAGGCCGTGCTTGGGCTCGTTGGAGAGCCCTTGCTCCCGCGCGTCGAACGGTGGCCGTGGCTGGGCCTGGGGTGGCCGGAGTCGACGGCGGCGAGCTCGGCTGCGGCCGCCGGAGTTCGGGTACGGTCGGAATCGGCGTTGCAGGGGGTTTGGGGAGGCGTTAGTGCGTGCTGCGTGCTCCTAGTGAGGTGTGGAGCACGATAGTGTGCTCGGTTGGGTGCTACGGTGACCGTGGCCATGATGGCGACTTCGCCGGCGGCGTGGAGCTCTCGGCCAAGGTGGGGCTAAGGCCTAGAGGTTGAAAGAGACTAGGGGAGAAAGGGGAAACGACCCGGGGGCTCACCGCGGTTGCAGTGGGCGTCGAAGCGGGCTCGGAGACGCGCTGGAGACGGCGAATTCGACGGCGATGATGGTCGGAGCCCGAAGAGGGGAACGGCGACGTGGCGGCGATGCAGGGCTTCCGGAGGCCCGTGGAGCAGTGGGGAGGAAGAGGGGGTCGAGGCGAAGCTTCTGAGCTAGTCGGGGGAGCGAGGGGTGGCCGGAGACGGTTGCTATGGCGAACGGCGGCGACGGTGGTGTTCGGCCGTGAGTGAGGGAGCGAGGGAGAGGAGGGAAGAGCCGAGGGGGAGTGAGAGAGAGCAGGGGGGAGGCGTGGCGTCGTCCAGGGGCATCGAGGCGAGGAGGGGAGGGCAGGCAGGCAGGGAGAGAGGTGGCGTGGCGTGGTGGCGCACGCGCGCGCCGGCCACACTCCCCTCCCTCTGTCGGGACGAAGACGACAGAGGAGGGAGGTGGGCTGGGCCGGCTGCTGGCTGGGCCAGCCAGCTGGCTGGGCCGCACAGTGGAGGAGCCCAGGTAAGCTTCTCCCCCTTTTATTTTTTTTTCTGTTTTCTAATTTCTGACATTTGTTTTGATTTAAATAATATATTAAATCATTTATTTAACTTATGCCAATTTTTGCAGGGGCTAGATATATTATTCCAGAGCTCCTTTATATATGGCATAATATTTGGACATATATTAATATATATAATTAATATATTTCCAATGCAAATATTTATGCATTAATTCCAAATGCCCAAAATAAATACCTATGAGCTCTTAAAAATATTGGTTTGATTTTTATCTCTGTCCAATATTTTCAGAGAGCAACATGAGCATTTTCTTGGACCCTTTTGGAGAAATTTTTATTTGGGTCATTTTCAAAATGATTCTGAGGGTTTCACAGAT